>NC_067398.1:398960343-399260343 GCF_016432865.1 Antechinus flavipes
TAATCGTGGTTTTATTAGTTTTGTTTATTCAATTTAAAAAATTTAATATAATCAAAATTATCCATTTTGCATTTCCTAATGTTATCTAAATCTTTATTGGTCATAAATTTTCCTTTCTCTAAAAATACGATACATATACTCCTTGATCTCTGAATTTGCTTAAACTATCATCCTTTTTATCTAAATTCTGTACCCGTTTTGAACTTATTTTGGTGTTAGATTGTGAAATATTAGTCTATGCTTAGTTTCTGTCACACTATTTTCCGATTTTCCCAGCAATTTTTTGGTCAAATATTGACTAAGAACTCAAAGGTGGAGTCTTTGGGTTATCAAACATATTACTATACTTATTGACTAGTATGATTTGTGTCTCTAACCTATTCTACTGATTGATTATTCCACGTCTTAGCTAGTAACAAATGGTTGTGTTGACTGCTTTTTTTTTCTGATACAGTTTTAGGTCTGATTTAGCTAGGTCATTTTTTTTTTTTTTTTTTTGCTTTCCCTGAATCTGAGATCAAGATTGCTGCCTCTGCTTTTTTCTTTCAGCTGAAGCATAATATATTCTTTTCTAGTCCCTTACTTCTACTTTCAGGATATCTCTCTGCGTCAAGTGTGTTTCTTATAATCTGCATATTATAGGATTCTGTTTTTTGATCTACTCTGCTATGTGCTTCTCTTTTATGGGAAAGTTCATCCCATTCATATTCACAGTTTTGATTACTATCTATGTTTTCCCTCTATCCTATCCTTCCTTTTCTTTGTTTTCTTTCTCCTTTCACCCTTTCCCCTCCTTAACCAGTGTTCTGCTTCTCTCTTCTACCTTCCCTGATATTCCCTCCCTTATATCAGTCTCCACCCTACCTCATTAATTAGTATTCTCTCCTCATTCTTCCCTGTCAGATAAGATAGATTTTTATATTATTCTCTCTTTAACCCTGTACTGATGAGAGCAAGTTCAAGTGATTCTCATCACCTATCCTCCCATCTGCTCCCCCAATGTAATAGGTTTTTTTGTACTTATTCATGTGACAGAATTTATATGGTATAAATTCTATTGTACTTCTTCCTTCCTACTGCACATTATACTCTTCTGTATGTATGTATATATATATAATTTTTATGTAATTCCATCATGTTCATCTTCTATCCATACCCTATTTGTATATTCCTTCTAGCTACAATATTAGTGATATAATTTCAAGAATTAAAATATCAAATTTCCATGTAGGGATATATATCCTCCCCAACCTTTCCCTTTTTTAACTTGTCTTGCTTTTTGATACTAGAGATCTAGTTATTTATAAAATATTGGTCTTCTTATAAAAGCTTGAAATCATTCTATTTGATTGAATGATCATTTATTCCTTGAAGCATAATGCTTAAATTTACCAGGCAAGTGATGAAGGTGCTAGGGAGCCTGCCTGGCTGGGACTATAATGAAGTATATGATACCAGCTAGCTGGAGTCCTCTGGCCCCTCTGGCTTTGCCAAGACTAGTAAAGGGTCCTTGTAGTGGTATTCATCTGCTTCAAAACACTGGGTCTTAGGGTCTTAGAGTCTCTTGCTGGTTTGCTGAAGTAGGGCGCCTTGTGTGCTTCCTGGTAAGCTTCCTGTCTTGGACTGTGTTCTCCCTCCCAACCCCTTGTTCAAGTTACACAGAGCCTTCCTGCTTTTTCTCTGAATTTGCTGAGCTAAAAGATTATTTCACTCTGTCTCCTTGCTGGTTCCTCTGCTCCAGGACATTCTTGGAATATTATTTTATTGTTGCCTGAAATGAGCAACAATATGGGAGAGTTACTGTGATTCACTGCTTATTTCATTATCTTGGCTTCTGGAAGTAGGATCTCAAGGCTTCATTTTGTATTGTTTGTATTGTAAATGTTCTGTGTTTTTAATAAACTTTCCACAGAGGAGGTTCAATGACTTGGTCATAATTCATAACTGCACATAGTCTGATTATTGTCTATTCTTGTACTCATACTAAAAGCTAGAAAAATGCTCACTAAAATATCTTTGAACTTTTATCTCATATCTATAAGATTAGCTAAGTTGGCCAAAAAAAAGTAAGCTGACAAATGCTATCGGAATTGTAGGGAAAATAGGTCTAAATGCATTGTTAGTGTTCTGTGAACTTATCTATCCACTCTGAAAAGCAATTTGGAACAATTCCTCCAAATATATTAAATTGTGGATTCTCTTTGACTCAGTAATCCCATTGTTATTGGTACACCCCAAAGATGTCAAAGAAAATGATCCATATGTACAAAAATATTTATAGCTTCTCTGTTAGAGGTGGAAAGAAATTTGAAACTAAGGGAGTACATAGCAATTGGGAAAGATATGCAGCAGTTAGGCAATAACTGAACAAGTTTAACGCAAGAAATTAAAGAATACAAATTTTATTATGAGGATTGTTTTAGAGAAACTTGGGAAGCCTTGTATAATAGGAAAATATCCTAAGTGAATTGAGTAGAATCAGGAAAATAATTTTAAGATAATAATTTAGCAAAGACAAAGAGCTTGAAAGACATAGAAATATATTCAGTCCAGTGATCAGCCATAATTGCAAAGGATTCATGATAAAATATGCTGCCCATTTCCTGATAGAGAGCTGATGGACTTAGAATGGAGACTTATTTTGTTTTTATTATTTTTTTCAATGGGGCAAGTAGGATGGAGAGTGATTATTTTTACTGATTGACAAAAAAAAATTAATTGCAAATAAATCTAGGAATTACAAGTGGAAGGTGAGTAGAAAACATATTTCATATGTGAAAGTAAACTTATACAAAGATATAAATATGAAAAATTAAATGGAATGTATGAGGACAGCTAGCATGCCAATTTGTTTGGGTCATGGATAGCATAGAGACTCATAATGTATAATATTTCTAGAAAGGTAATTTGAAGTAGTAAAATCTTTTCCTTTAAAAACAATTGAAAATGGTTATTTTCAAGATAACTAATGGCATGCAAACTATTAACTATAATGAATTACCATAAATAATTCGTTTCACAATATATATTTAAGTCATGTTTTTAATGTCTCATAAGAATTTCTGAAGAGGAGGAAAAGAATTGAGTTTTTTTAGAACAGGATAGCAAGAAGTATAGGTATTGGAATCTATCATCTTAGAGATGTGGAATATCTTGGAGTATATATAATTATTGAGAAAGTGAGTTCAATAAGTAACAGAGATCAGACTCCAATTCAAGGATGATTTATTAAGTACATTCTAGTTGTGGACCATTATGTGAAAGGCTGGGAACTCTGATTGGTGCTGGATGATATCCATATGATGAATTGTGAGTAGGAGATAGTGATAAGGACTAGCCTTGTGATTTCATTTGTATAGGGCACTCCAAGGTAAAGAAATTATCTCTATGAATTTAAGTTAACATGAAGTTAAGTTGACACTTTGACTTATTTTGTAACTTACAGTTGTCTAAATAATTGCTTAAAGCAAAAAGAGGTTAAAACACATACCTAGGGTAACATAGACAATATGTGTTGGGGGCAGTACTTGAAGATAGACTTCCTTAGTTTTGAGAACAGCACTGTCTACCTCACTATGTTG
The DNA here is from genome assembly GCF_016432865.1 of Antechinus flavipes. NCBI lineage: Eukaryota > Metazoa > Chordata > Mammalia > Dasyuromorphia > Dasyuridae > Antechinus > Antechinus flavipes. Next base: position 398,963,925 of record NC_067398.1, read on the forward strand.
GCTTTGTGCTATATAGTGGTCTGTGTTATGAAATGGTAGGATACCTTTTTTAATGGAAGGAGTCACTCATCAAAAATTTTTAGTAAGGGAGCCGAGTAAGAATATGAGATGAGTATACTAATCTTGAATTTCTTTTAAAGTTTTTTTTTAATTTTATGAAAGAAGCTGCATCAATATTTTCTTTTTTGTTTGGTTTTTCAAATTATTATTAAAGATTTTTATTTTCAAAATATATGCATAGATAATTTTCAAGATTGACCCTTATAAAACCTTGTGTTCCAATTTTTTCTCTCCCTTCCTCCCTGTCCCCTAGACAGAAAGTAATCCAATATATATGTGAAACATGTGCAATTCTTCTATACATATTTTCACAATTGTCATGCTGAACAAGAAAAAGCAGATCAAAAAGGAAAAGAATTAAAAAAAAACAACAAAATGAAAGCAAATAACAACAAAAAGAGAGAAAATACTATGTTGTGATCCACACTCAGTCTCCACAGTCCTCTTTTTGGGTGCAGATGGCTCTTTTCATCACAAGACCATTGAAATTATCCTGAATCACCTCACTGTTGAAAAAAGCCATGTCTGTCAAAATTGATCATCACATAATCTTGCTGTTTCTGTGTACAATGATCTGGTTCTACTCTCTTCACTTAACATCAGTTCATGTAAGTCTCTCCACACATTTTAGAAATCATTCTGCTGTTCTTATAGAAAAAAAAATTTCATAACATTCATACACCATAATTTATTCAGCTATTCTCCAATTGACGGGCATCCACTTAATTTCAAATTTCTTGCCACTACAAAAAGGGCTGCCACAAATATTTTTGCACATCTGAGTTCCTTTCCCTCCTTTATTATCTCTTTGGTATACAGTAGAGTCACTGCTGCATGAAATGGTTGCATCAATATTTTCAGTCTCAATCTCTTGGAACAGTTAATTTTGGGAATGTTTCATTATATTTCAAAGAAAAACTAGCTTAACATGCAAAGGACTAGATATTCTTATGACAAGAGGAACAGGGAATTGAAATATAGGCTACTAAAAATAAAAGGAAACAAAACAAAACAAAACAAAAAACTATTATCCTTAATATTTTAGACCTTTGGCTAGATATCTCTGCCCCCAATATTTTAGTACTTTTTAATTATATTAATCTCTACTACATTTTATTAGTTAAAGTTTTCTTGACATATTTTGTTTTTTATCACTCACATCTGTTTATCCTTATTCCATGTCATCTCCTAATGAAAGCATCTCTTGTAACAGACTATAAAAGAAATGAGTTAATCTTCTTTTACTAATATATCAAATAATCAGTATCACTATACTTAATTTCTACATCTGTTTTGTTTTTTGTTGTTTTTTCAATGGGGCAAGTAGGATGGAGAGTGATTGCTTTCATTGACTGACAAAAATTTCATTAAAAATAAATTTAGGAATTACAAGCTGAATGGAGGTGAGGAGGAAACGTATTCCATATGTGAAAGTAAACTTATACAGAGGAATAAAAATGAAAAGTTAAATGAAATGTGTGAGGAACTGCAAGCATACCAATTTGGACCATAGAGAGTAGGAGACAATAAATGTACAATATTTCTAAAAAGGTCATTTGAAGTTGTAGAATCTGTTCCTTTAAAAACAATTGGAAATCATTATTTTCAAGATAACTACTGGAATGCAAACTATTAACTGTAATGAATTTCCATAAATAATTTTTGTCACAATATATGTTTAAAATATTATCTCTTATTTCTGCAAAAAAGGATGGCCAATTAAATCTCACTATCTTATTTAGTCATTAATATAAGTTACATCAATTATTAATTAATCATTATTTGGTCAAAGTGATCATTTTACATTACAGAATTCTGTTTTATTATTTTGCTTTTTATTTTTTCCATTTATTTTGTTTAGCTGTTCTCCAGATTCTACTTATTTTTTCAGTCAATGTGTTTTCCTATATTTCATCTTATTTATATTCATTTTTTTCTTATGGAACAGTAGTATTCTTTTCCATTTTTATATACAGTTTGTGGAGATTTTTGTGAATCATAGGAAATCAAATTTATCTCTAATTATTTTCTAGCACACAAAAATTCTGCTATAAATATTTTGTTATGTATGGCATCCTTACTTCTATCTTTGACCTCCTGGTATAAATCAGAGGCAAGAAGGTCTCTGAATTATAGGGAATTGATATCTTAGTCAATGTTTTAGTCTATTATTTCCAGACCACTTCATATTTCCACCAGCAGTGTACTCATATACTTGTCTTTTGGCTGACTCTTGAACAATAAATTTACTGGACATCAGGTGAAAATTTAGAGTTAAATTTATATTTTAAATAAGGGTAGTTCTTTTAAGGTATAGCTTTGGGGGCTGGATTTATGAACTGTTTGGTATAGGAAACTCCCCAATGAGGAAATTGTCTCTTCCAGTTTCTAATCATCTTAGAACTTTGTATAATTGCCAAAAGGACTGAGTAGTAAGTGAATGGAAAGAGTCATATAACTTTTATATGTCAGAGATGAAACTTGAACCCAAGTGTTCATATTTCTTTGTTAAACTTTCTTTCCACTATACCTATTTCTTCCTCTTTTTTTTTTTTTTTTTGTTTCAAGCAAAAGGAAAAACAAATAGTGATACTATTTGGAATTCATAAAACTTGCCACATTTTTGTGCTTTTTAAAAATTATAATAATGCCAAGCATTTTTGTTCACTTTTAAATCCCTTCCTTTTCTATAGCAAAGGAAATTAAAATATACATCATTTTTTTCCTTTTTAAAATGCTTTTTGAATTTCTTTTTGTTCTCATTTGAAGAGACTGTTGTACATGCCTATTATGTGAAAGGTGCACTGCTTTATATTAATAAGTTTTCTTTAAGGTGTGCTTAATGCTTTAAGTCTAGATAATATTTGTGTGTCTATAGCAGATGCACTTTTAAAAAGCCAGCATATGTTTCAATTCTTAAGGTGACCTTTGGTTTCAAAGGGCACCTATTCCATTAGACACTGAAACTTAGATAATGAGCACTGTCTAGCCTTTGAGCCATCAGCTGCTACCTAGGTATGTGTCTAAAAGCTAACTTCTTGTTCAGTTTTCTATTCTGCAAATGTGCTTTGGCTTTAAAGGTCAAGAATGAGACCATAGGGATTCCTTGATTGCATTATACTGATTTCCTAAATATGAATCACTTTTTTCTTCAGGGCAGCAGAAAGAAAGTTTCTAAAATGAATTTCCCAAAATTACTTTTGGCATTATTATTATCCTATTGGATTTTAGGAGGAAAGTATGATACAAAGTGCATCAGAAAAAGAAACCTTCAATTTTTCCATAGAATAAAGGGATCTGACTTTTGAGATTTGAGAGAACCCCTTTTTTCACATCTTAATTACACATGCACCAGAAAATGTCGAATCAGTGAAACTATCCAATATAACTGTTCTACCAAAGCTATAAGGTAAAATGCTATACTGAGTATCTATCTCTATTTAAGGCAATGTCATATCTTCATCTATTAAGAACTTCAATAATTATATTAAAGAAGACAAGGTGATCATGAATTTACACTTATACCTGCCTATATGCTAATAATTACTGTCCTATTTGCAAATAAATATACTCAAGTGAAGTATTGAATTGAAGTTGGCAGCCACTATTAACTATTTTCAACTGTAAATTTAGATAGAACCAACTATTATACAAAGCCAAATTGTATTAAATACATTTAATAGGTGTCTTCTAGTTAATTTTAGTTTTATGCTTGCCATAATTGTCAAATGTAATAATAACACAATACTTATATAACTAGATAAAATACCTATTTGTACATACCCATTTACACACTAGCCATTGTAATACATGGTCTTTCAGCTATGGCTAAAAGATAGTTCGATATTTATTAATGATAGATCAAAAAACACACCTCTATGGTATACTAGACATATCTATAGGCTAGTTAGACTGCTGGGCTTGGAGTCTAGAAGAGCTCATTTCAAATTCAACCTCATTTGTGAGTTAGGGAAAGTTACTTCATCTTTTTTTTTTTGTTCTATATCAACTATAAAATGAAGATAATTTAGAAGATTAAGATTGACCTATCATTTATTTATTTATACAATTTGTAAATAGTTCATTTTGTTATATAACTACTTAAGTTATGGCTCTTTGTCTCTGAACTTAGTTCAGAATTCAGCTGATCTGGGAAGGAAGTGGAGTTGAGATGGTGGAAGGAAGCCAGAAAGTGGCTTGAGCCCTCCCCAGTTTCCTTCAGGAATAACAGGAAGCTAAGTCTCTTAACAGATTCAGGAATGACAACTTAAGAGATGGAAAGAGATGGAAAGAAGCAATTGTCCATCTCAATATAGGACTTCAGGAAAAATCAATCTTACTTGGGTGAAAGGAAACTATAGCCCAGCAAAGATCATATCCACGGAAGTTGAAGAAAGTTTCTTAACTAAAGCACAGAACAACCACTGAGACCATTATGTCCTAGATCAAAAGAAAATTAGCAGCAGACTAGTAGTAGTGCCCCCTGTTCCAACCCAAAAGGCAAAGTGCCAGTCTGGAAAACTAGATAATAGGTGGGTATAAGCAAATCATCAAATATAAAGAGCTGCTGTGTTCAAAGTCAAAACTCTTTTTTATAAAGCTTTTTATTTTCAAAACATGTGCATAGACAATTTTCAACATTCACTATTGCAAAAACTTGTGTTTCAAATTTTCTCCCTCTTTCCTTCTTCTACTCCCCTAGAGAACAAGCCATTCAAAATTTGTTAAATGTGTTCAATTCCTCTCTCTCTCTCTCTCTCTCTCTCTCTCTCTCTCTCTCTCCCTCTCTCTCTCTCTTTCTCTCTCTCTCTCTCTTTCTTTCTCTCTCTCTCTCTCCCCACAATTATCATGTATGAATCAAAAAAAAAAAAATAGATCAAAATAGAAAAAAATGCAATCAAATTTCACAAAGTGAAAATGCTATGTTGTTATCCACATTCAGTCCCCACAGTCTACTCTGTGAGTTCAGTTGGCTCTCTTCATCACAAAATCATTAGAACATGCCTGAGTCATCTTTCTGTTGAAAAGAGCCACATCCATCATAATTGATCATTGTATAATCTCGCTGTTGCTGTATACAATGTTTTTTTTTTTGATATACTAACTTCACTTAGCATGATTTAATGTAAGTCTCTCCAGGCCTCTCTGAAATCATCCTGCTGATCATTTCTTATAGAAAAATAATATTCCATGACATTCATATACCATAACTTATTCAGCCATTCTTCAACTGATGGACATCCACTCAGTTTCCAGTTCATTGCCACTACAAGAAGATGTCTACAAACATGTTTGCACATGTGGGACCTTTTCCATTTTTTAAATTATTGGATCCTCTCTTTTATTTTAATATTGTTATGGGGGCTCATTTTTTTCTTTAAAATGTTTTAAAATTTCTAATAATTAAAATCCAAATGAATATTTCCATACACATAGCAGGAGAGAAATTGAGGATTATAAATGAAATTATAAATATGTATCCTTTACAGACTGCTTTTATTTTAAAGTAGATCATAAACCCAGCAACTTTTAAATCTCTCCTGCTTGTTTTTTATTCCTTCTGCCCTTCTTTACATTTTCTTTTTTGTGTTACTTTTTATCTTTTACTTTTCTATTAAAGTTTTTTTTCAAAATATATGCATGGATAATTTTTCAACTTTGACCATTGCAAAACCTTGTGTTCCAAATTTTTCTTCCCCTTTCCCCTGCCCTCTCCCTTAGATGGCAAGTAATTCAATATATGTTAAAAATATGTGTTAATCCAATATATATAATACATATTTAAACAATTATTGTGCTGTACAAAAAAAATCAGATCAAAAAGGAAAAAGTGAAAAAGAAAACAAAATGCAAGCAAACAACAAAAAGAGTGAAAATGCAATGTTATGACTCACACTTACTTCCCACAGTCATCTCTCTGCGTGCAGATGGCTCTCTTCATCTCAATATCATTGAAATTGGTCTGAACTACCTCACTGTTGAAGAGCCATGTCCATCATAAGTTATCATCATATAATCTTGATTTTGCTTTGTAAATGATGTCCTGGTTCTGCTTACTTCATTTAACATCAATTCATGTAAGTCTCTATGCCTTTCTTAAATCAATCTGCTGATATTTTCTTATAGAATAATAATATTCCATAACATGCATATACCATAATTTATTCAGCAATCCTCCACCTGATAGACAATTCCTCAGTTCCCAGTTTCTTGCCACCAAAAGAGGGCTGCCATAATTTTGCACATGTAAGTCCCTTTTGCTTCTTTATGATCTCTTTGGGATATAAGTACAATAAAAACACTGCTGGATCAAAGGGTATATATATATATATATATATATTGATAGCCCTTTGGCTATAGTTCCAAATTGTTTTCTAGAATTGTTGGATCAATTCACAACTCCACTAACAATGTATTAGTGTCCCACTTTTCCTACAGCCTCTTCAACATCCATTATCATCTTTTTTCTGTTATTTTAGCTAATATGACAGTTATGTAATGAAAACTTAGTGTCTTAATCTTCATTTCTCTGATCAAGACTTATTTAAAACACTTTTTCATAAGATTAGAAATGGTTTCAATTTCTTCATCTAAATTGTCCATTCATATCTTTTGGCCATTTATCAATTGGAGAATGGCTTCAATTCTTATAAATTAGAGCCAATTCACTATATATTTTAGAAATGAGGCTTTTATCAGAATTCTTAAAAATAAAATTTTCCCACTTTATTGCTTCCTTTCTAATCTTGTCTAATCTAATCTTGAATTTGGTTTTGTTTTGTACAAAACCTTTTTAACTTAATATAGTCAAAATTATGAATTTTGTGTTCAGGAATGTACTCTGATTTTTGACCACAAATTCCTTCCTCATCCACAGATCAGAGAGGTAAACTAACCTTTGTTCTTCTAATTTGCTTGTAATATCACTCTTTTTGTCTAAATCATGAAACCATTTTGACCTTATCTTGGTATATGGTATTAGGTACCATATACCACTGCCTAGTTATTGCCATATAATTTCCATTTTCCCATATTTTTGTTAAATAATGAGTTGTTATCCCCAAAATATGGGTTTGGGGGTTTGACAAACACTAGATTACTATAATCATTGACTATTGACTGTGAACTTATCCTGTTCTTAACTTCACTATTTCATAGACAGCATCAAATGATTTTGGTGACGATTGCTTTATAATATACTTTTAGGTCTAGTACAGTGAGGCCAAATTAATTTGCATTTTTTTCATTAATTCTCTTGAAATTCTTGACCTTTTACTCTTTCGGATGAATTTTGTTATTGTTTTTTCTAGATCTGCAAAATAATTTCTGGGGAGTTTAATTGGTATGGTATTGAATAAGTAGGTTAATTTAGGTAGAATTACCATTTTATTACATTTGCTCAGTCTACCCATTAGCAATTGATATTTTTTCAATTAATTAGATCTGACTTTATTTGTGTGGAAAATGTTTTGTAATTATGTTCACGTAGTCTTGACATTCCTTTGGCAGGTAGACTCTCAATCATTTTATATTATCTATAATTATTTTAAATGGAATTTTGTTGGAATCTTTACAAACTGTTAAGTCATTAGAGTTGATAGAAACAATAATTATCTAATTTAGCATGATTCAGTATTACTGATCTGATCTTACAAGGAGATGTTTTAGGCCAGAACCTGAAACAAGGTGCTAAGTAGAACTAATAGAAACAATGCTTGTGTTCACACCTTTATTCATTGGAGTTCACATGTTTGGGAGATTTCAGTGTTTAGTATGAGATATCTGAATTCACACCTCCCTTGAAGCTCTTAGGGCCAGAGAGCACTCTGGGAGATATCCCACAATCCCACTCTTTCAGATATAAGTCCAGTCGAGAGAGTTCAGCTGAATTTAGATTGAGAGGGGAGCGTTAAGTGAGTTCAGCCAGAAGCCCTCTCTTGGAAGCAAGAAAGATTCATTACAACTTCCACCTGGCTGGCTGGAGGCTGAAGGACAAATCTTTGGATTTGGAGACATTCAGAGGGAGCTCTTGGAACCAAGCAGACAGATAAGACTCTAAGAAAAAGTAACCGGGCTATTTTGGAAGGAGAAAATAAACATTTGCATTTTATCAGCTGGCTGCATTTTGGAGTGATTATTACTTTCAACTGCAACTAAGGCTGTCTCCAGAAAACCTCCCCAAGAAACCTCCTTTCTCCCAGAGAGAACTATTATATTTTAAGGAAGAAAAAGAACAGCACAGAATTTCTCTTTTTATATCTCACTGCTGAACTTTGTTGGTAATATGTAAAAAAAAATTCTCATCATTTATGTAGATTTACTTTGTATACTACAGTTTTGCTAAGGTTGTGAATTGTTTCTAGTAATTTTTATTTGAGTCTCTAGAATTCTCTAAATATACCATCATATCATCTTCAAAGAGTGAGAATTTGTTTTCCTCATTATTCTAATTCTTTTAATCTGTTTTCCTTCTTTTATTGCCAATGCTAACATTTCTAATACATTATTTAATAGTAATGACCATAGAGGACAAATTCATTTCACCCCTGATGTAATTGGAAATGGTTCTAGTTTGTCCCCATTACATGTAATGCTTCCTGATGGTTTTAAATAGATGCTATTGTTCATTTTAAGGAAAAAAAAATCCATTTATTCTATACTCTCTAGTGTTTTTAATGGGAATAGAATATTGTCAAATGCTTTTTCTGAAACTATTGAAATAATCATATGATTTTTATTAGGTTATTGATATAGAAAATTATGCCAACAATTTTCCTTATATTGAACCAATCCTGCATGTTTGTTATAAATCCCATTTGGCTATGGTACATTATTCTGGGGATGACTTTGTGTAATCTTTTTGCTAACATTTTATTTAAGTTTTTTGCAACAATATTCCTTAGGAAAATTGGTCTATAATTTATTTTCTCTGATTTCAACCCACCAGGTTTCAAAATCAGGACCATATTTGTGTCACAAAAGGAATTTGGTAGAATTCCTTCTTTTCTTATTTTTTTCAAATAGTTTGCATAATATTGGATATAATTGTTGTTTAAATGTTTGATAGAATTCATATGTAAATCTATCTGGCCCTGAATATGTTTTCTTAGGAAGTTGATTAATGGGTTATTCAATTTTTTTTCTAAAAGAGGACTATTTAAATAACTTGTTTCATCCTTGGTTAATCTGGATATTTTTCAGTGTTCTTCAATTTCTCTTAGGCTATCAGATCTATTGATATATAGTTGGGTGCAATATTTCCTAATTCATGCTCTACTTTCTTCTTCTTTGGTGCAAAGTTCACCCTTTTCATTTTTGATACTAACAATTTGATTGTTTTTTCCCCTTTTCTAATCAAGTTAACTAAAGATTTAATCTATTTTGTTTGTTTTTTCATAAAACCAACTCTTAATTTTGTTAAGTCAATAGTTTTCTTTCATTTTTATTGATCTGCACTTTTATTTTAAGAATTTCTACTTTAGTAATTAATTAGGGTTTTTTGATTCATGTTTTCTAGCTTTTTTAGTTGTAAGACCAAATTTTTGATATTCACTTGCTCTATTTTATGCAATAAGAATGTAGAGACATAAGATTTCTCTTAATAACTGATTTGGCTGCATCCTACAAATTTTGGTATTTTTTGATATTATTGTCTTTCTCTTGGATGAAATTATGAATTGTGTTTATGGACTGTTGTTTCACTCACTCATTCTTTAGGATTAGATTATTTAGTTTCCAATTAATTTTTAATCTATTTTTTCCTGGTATTTTTAAATGGAATTTTTATTGTATCATACGAAAAATGTATTTACTATTTCTGCTTTTCTGACTTTGATATAGAGATTTCTATGCCCTAATATGAGGTCATTTTTTTTTGTATAGATTCCATGTACTGCTGAGAAAAATGCATATTCCTTTATGTCTCTATTCAATTTTCTCCAAAGGTGTATCATTTTTAACTTTCCTAGGATTCTATTTGCCTCCTTAACATCTTTCTTATTTATCTCTTAATTAGACATAAGTCTCGCCAGTCCTCTCTGTATTCATCCTGCTGGTCATTTCTTACAGAACAATAATATTCCATAACATTCATATATCACAATTTACCCAGCCATTCTCCAATTGATGGGCATCCATTCATTTTCCAGTTTCTAGCCACTACAAACAGGGCTGCTACAAACATTTTGGCACATACAGGTCCCTTTCCCTTTTTTAGTATCTCTTTGGGGTATAAGCCCAAGAGAAACACTGCTGGATAAAAGGGTATGCACAGTTTGATAACTTTTTGGGCATAATTCCAGATTGCTCTCCAGAATGGCTGGATTCGTTCACAACTCCACCAACAATGCATCAGTGTCCCCGTTTTCCAGCATCCCCTCCAACATTCATCATTATTTTTTCCTGTCCTCTTAGCCAATCTGACAGGTGTGTAGTGATATCTCAGAGTTGTCTTAATTTGCATTTCTCTGATCAATAGTGATTTGGAACACTCTTTCATGTAAGTGGTAATAGTTTCAATTTCTTCATCTGAAAATTGTCTGTTCATATCCTTTGACCATTTATCAATTGGAGAATGGCTTGATTTCTTATAAATTTGAGTCAGTTCTCTATATATTTTGGAAATGAGGCCTTTATCAGAACCTTTAATTGTAAAGATGTTTTCCCAGTTTGTTGCTTCCCTACTAATCTTGTTTGCATTCGTTCTGTTTGTACAAAGGCTTTTTAATTTGATATAATCAAAATTTTCTATTTTGTGATCGGTTATGGTCTCTAGTTCATCTTTGGTCACAAATTTCTTTCTCCTCCACAAGTCTGAGAGATAAACTATCCAATGTTCCTCTAATTTATTTATAATCTCGTTCTTTATGCCTAGGTCATGGACCCATTTTGATCTTATCTTGGTATATGGTGTTAAGTGTGGGTCCTTGCTTAATTTCTGCCATACTAATTTCCAGTTATCCCAGCAGTTTTTATCAAATAATGAAATCTTATCCCAAAAGTTAGAATCTTTGGGTTTGTCAAACACTAGATTGCTATAGTTGACTATTCTGTCTTGTGAACCTAACCTTTTCCACTGATCAACTAATCTATTTCTTAGCCAATACCAAATGGTTTTGGTGACTGCTGCTTTATAATATAATTTTAGATCAGGTACAGCTAGACCACCTTCATTTGATTTTTTTTTCATTAATTCCCTTGAGATTCTCAACTTTTTATTGTTCCATATGAATTTTGTTGTTATTTTTTCTAAATCATTAAAATATTTTCTTGAAAGTCTGATTGGTATAACACTAAATAAATAGATTAGTTTAGGGGGCATTGTCATCTTTATTATATTCGCTCAGCCTATCCAAGAGCACTTAATATTTTTCCAATTATTTAAGTCTGACTTTATTTGTGTGGAAACTTTTTTGTAATTTTGCTCATATAATTCCTGACTTTCTTTGGTAGGTAGATTCCCAAATATTTTATGCTATCAACAGTTATTTTGAATGGAATTTCTTTTTGTATCTCTTGCTCTTGGATTTTGTTGGTGGTGTATAAAAATGCTGAGGATTTATGGGGATTTATTTTGTATCCTGCTACTTTGCTAAAATTATGAATTATTTCTAATAGCTTTTTAGTAGAATCTCTGGGGTTTTCTAGGTATACCATCATATCATCTGCAAAGAGTGATAGTTTGGTTTCCTCATTGCCTACTCTAATTCCTTTAATCTCTTTCTCGACTCTTATTGCAGAGGCTAGTGTTTCTAATACAATATTGAATAATAATGGTGATAGTGGGCAACTTTGCTTCACTCCAGATCTTACTAGGAAAGGTTCCAGTTTTTCCCCATTGCATATGATGCTTACTGAAGGTTTTAAACATATGCTCCTAACTATTTTAAGGAAAAGTCCTTTTATTCCTATGCTCTCAAGTGTTTTTATTAGGAATGGATGTTGGATTTTATCCAATGCTTTTTCTGCATCTATTGAGATGATCATATGGCTTTTGTTTGGTTGGTTGTTGATATAGTCAATTATGTTAATAGTTTTCCTAATATTGAACCAGCCCTGCATTCCTGGTATAAATCCTACTTGGTCATAGTGTATTATCCTGGGGATGATTTTCTGTAATCTTTTTGCTAATATTTTATTTAAGATTTTAGCATCAATATTCATTAGGGAGATTGGTCTATAATTTTCTTTCTCTGTTTTCAGCCTACCTGGTTTAAGTATCAGTACCATATCTGTGTCATAAAAGGAGTTTGGTAGAACTCCTTCAATCCCTACTTTTTCAAATAGTTTATTTAGCATTGGAGTTAATTGATCTTTAAATGTTTGATAGAATTCAGATGTAAATCCATCTGGTCCTGGGGATTTTTTCTTAGGGAGTTGATTGATAGTTTGTTCTATTTCTTTTTCTGAGATAGGAGTGTTTAGGATATTTACTTCTTCCTCTGTTAGTTTAGGCAAGCTATATTTTTGAAGGTATTCTTCTATTTCATTTAAGTTGTCGAATTTATTGGCGTAAAGTTGGGCAAAGTAACTCCTAATTATTGCTCTAATTTCCTCTTCGTTAGTGGTGAGTTCTCCCTTTTCATTTTTAAGACTAACAATTTGATTTTCCTCTTTCCTTTTTAAAATCAGATTTACTAAGGGTTTGTCTAATTTGTTGGTTTTTTCATAGAACCAACTCTTAGTTTTATTAATCAATTCAATAGTTTTTTTTTACTTTCAATTTTATTGATCTCTCCTTTTATTTTTTGAATTTCAAGTTTAGTGTTTGACTGGGGGTTTTTAATTTGTTCCTTTTCTAGCATTTTTAGTTGCAAGCCCAATTCATTGACCTTCTCTTTCTCTATTTTATACAAATAGGACCCTAGAGATATGAGATTTCCCCTTATTACCGCTTTGGCTGCATCCCATACATTTTGGTATGATGTCTCATTATTATCGTTTTCTTGGGTGAAGTTATTAATTATGTCTATGATTTGCTGTTTCACCCAATCATTCTTTAGTATGAGATTATTTAGTTTCCAATTATTTTTTGGTCTACTTTCCCGTGGCTTTTTATTGAATGTAATTTTCAATGCATCGTGGTCTGAAAAGGATGCATTCACTATTTCTGCCTTACTGCATTTGAGTTTGAGGTTTTTATGTCCTAATATATGGTCAATTTTTGTATAAGTTCCATGAACTGCTGAAAAGAAGGTGTCCTCCTTTCTGTCCCCATTACATTTTCTCCAGAGATCTATCATATCTAATTTTTCTAGTATTCTATTTATCTCTTTGACTTCTTTCTTATTTATTTTGTGGTTTGATTTATCTAATTCTGAGAGTGCAAGGTTGAGATCTCCCACTATTATAGTTTTACTGTCTATTTCTTCTTGCAGCTCTCTTAATTTCTCTTTTAAGAATTTAGATGCTACACTACTTGGTGCATATATGTTTAATATAGATACTGCTTCATTATTCATTCTACCCTTTAGCAAGATATAGTGCCCTTCCTTATCTCTTTTGATTAGATCAATTTTTGCTTTAGCTTGATCTGAGATCAGGATGGCTACCCCTGCTTTTTTGACTTCACCTGAAGCATAGTAGATTTTGCTCCAACCTTTTACCTTTAACCTGCATGTATCACCCCGCTTCAGGTGTGTTTCCTGTAAACAACATATTGTAGGATTCTGGCTTTTAATCCATTCTGCTAACCGCTTCCTCTTTTTAAAGGAGTTTACCCCATTCACATTTATGGTTAAAATGACCAATTCTGTATTACTTGCCATCTTGTTAACCCCGGTTTATGCTTTTCTCCCTTCTTACTCCCTTACCCTCCTTCCCAGTATTAAGCTTGTGAGCACCACTTGCTTTTCACAGCCCTCCCTTTTTTAGTATCCCTCCCTGCCCTTAGAGTTCCTCCCCTTATCTTACCCCTTTCCCTCCCAGTTACTGTATTCTCTTCCACTTAGCTTATTCCTTCCCTTTTCACTTTTCCCTTCTCACTTTTCAATGAGGTGGGAGAAGTTTCACCATAGATTGAATATGTCTAAAATTTTTCTCTTAATGCCAATTCTGAAAGCAGTAAAATACTCACTATATTCATCCCTCTCCATTCTTTCTCTCAGATATAATAGGTTTTCTTTGCCTCTTCATGAAATGTAGTACCCCCACTTTCCCCTTTTTCTGGTACTATGTCCTTTCCACATCTAGTTTCTAGAACAAGGTATACATGTATTCTTTATACATCTTTATAGCCGAAATATAGTTCCCAAGATTAATCTTTACCTTTTTAGATTTCTCTTGAGTTCTGTACTTGTAGATCAGATTTTTTGTTAAGTTCTGGCTTTTTCATCAAAAATAGGTAAAATTCGCTTACTTCGTTGAATGTCCATCTTCTTCCCTGGAAAAAGATGCTCATTCTCGCTGGGTAAGTTATTTTTGGTTGTATACCAAGTTCCTTAGCCTTTCGGAATATCATATTCCAGGCCCTTCGATCCTTTAATGTGGATGCTGCCAGATCCTGGGTGATCCTTATTGTGGCTCCTTGATACTTGAATTGGGTTTTTCTAGGTGCTTGCAGTGTTTTTTCCTTCGTCTGAGGGTTCCGGCATTTGGCCACTATATTTCTTGGTGTTTTAATTTTAGGATCCCTTTCAGTAGGGGATCGATGAATTCTTTCAATGTCTATTTTACCCTCTGTTTCTATGACTTCTGGGCAGTTTTCTTTGATAATTTCCTTGAAAATAGTGTCCAGGCTCTTTTTTTCATCATACTTTTCTGGGTGTCCAATGATTCTCAGGTTGTCTCTCCTGGATCTGTTTTCCAGGTCTGTTGTCTTCCCCAGAAGGTATTTCACATTCTTTTCCATTGTTTGATTTTTTTGGATTTGCTTGACTGATTCTTCTTGTCTCCTCGAGTCATTCAATTCCATTTGTTCGACCCTGATTTTCAGTGAAGTATTTTCTTCACTCACTTTTTTAAGATCTTTTTCTAATTGTCCAATTGAGTTCTTTTGTTCTGTGGAATTTTTTTCCATTTCGCCAATTTTGTTTTCCAGTTCACCAATCCTATTTTTCAAGGATTTGATTTCTTTATCCACTCTCTCTTTAACTGAGTGGGATGACTTCTCCAGATTCTTTTGCCAAGCCTCCCTCTCCTTTTGCCAAGTCTCCCTCTCCTTTTGCAAAGCCTCCCTCTCCCTTTCCCATTTTTCTTCTAGCTCTCTTGTGAGAGCCTTTTTAATTTCCTCCATGAGATTCATCTGTGCTGAGGAACAGATGATCTCCTCCTTTGGGGATTCACCTGGGGACTGTTTGTTTTTAGTCTCCTCAGGATTTGGAGTCTCCTCTTTATCTGTTTAGAAGCTGTCAAGGGTTAAAGTCTTTTTCAGTTTCTTGCTCATTCTGTCTAATAATCAAAGACAGACTATCAAAGAAACAGAAGAAAAAAACCCTTGAATGGAGGCTACTTTCTTTGGGGGAGGAGCTGGGTGGTGTTACCGAGTTTTTTCTACAGACTGTGGGCAGTAGTGAGGCCCTAACAGGACAGCGATGGCTGTGCTGCACCTGCGCTCTGAGATCTGAGAGAGTGCTGAGACACTGTGGGGGAGGGGTGGCCAGGTCCCGAGAGACTCCAGCTGTTTGGGGTTGTATTCTTCACCCTCGGTGTTTTTAGCTTCTCTGCTGGGCTGCTGACTTGCTGCCGGACCAAAGTATCTAATCCTGTAGCAAAGCTCTTCCCGCAGAGACTGCTGTGATCACACCCCACCTCCTCTCCACTCTGCTCGGCTCTGAGCCACCTTCTGTGCTCTCGCTGCAGCTGCTGCCCGAAGCCTGCTTCCAATCTAATAACCATCCCCGCCCTCCCGCAAAAACAGACCTTTTCTTGACGAGTCTCAAGGATGGTTTCTCTTGGTAAGTAATTGTATGTTTTTTTTCAGTCGAGCATTAATTCAGAGGCATGAAATGAAATGGATAGTGAGAGAAAAACGCGGAGGTTACACAGCAGTGTGCCTCCTCTCCGCCATCTTGGCCGGAAGTCCTCCATTCCTGCTGACTTTCAAAGCCCAGAAGTTGTGGAGCACATATAAATTTGCATTAATAAAGGAAATTTCCTTACCCTGGATTTCTTAAAATCAAGGAAATGACAAATTGACATGATTCCAATGTGATTTTGTGAAGCCTTTTATCAATTAACTTTAACAATGTCTTTTCTACTTGATTCTCAAGAATAACAAACTGTTTTGGCTTATGAAATTGTCTTTTCAATTCAATATCTAAGGTAAAAATAATTTTCATCGCACTAAATAAAATAAAACAAGATACTTTAAATTAAATTAGCAAAATGAATACACTTTGAAGTATACATTTTTATGCTATACCCTGTCATAATCTAGTCTTTAGTATGTATATATTTAACCAGAATTACATATATGTATATATGTACATGTATTTGTGTATATATATATATATATATATATGTATATATATATATATACATACATACATTTATATATAATATTATATATACATATATATATTATTGTGTGTGGCTGATGGGCTCAGAGTAAATGTAAATGGCAATAGTTTCTGTTTTGACAAGAAACCCTGAAAGTCTCCCTTTCTACACTTGCACACCCACACACATCTATGCATATGTATGTATATAGAAGGTGAAGACTCTCATGAAGTATGTGTACACAGACATATATACAAATATATACATACACATAACACACACGCACATATATATGTATATTAGTACCTTGTGCAAAGCAATGCTATACAAATTGACATTAGAATAGAACTGAATATGTCCTTGCAGCCATTATTTCCATTTTGGGGTTCACACCAATAAGATGTTATTAAAAGAAAAGAGAAAAAGAATTATCAGGTCAAAGTTATTTAAACATAATTTCCTAATTAGAAGAAAACTTGATATAACACAGATATACAATAATTGGGATATTGTGAATGAATTTTGTTACATTGTTATAAGGGGATACTTTAGGTAAAATAGTTTCTTTGAGTGAAATAGTTCTGAAAATATTAGGACATAGATCTTCATAGATGGGTTATGTGCATGATGAGAAGAAAATGATAAACATTATTAAGCAGCTTGTCATTCTAAACTACTTTTCTATTCTGAAGGTCCCCTTCCCCTACTTTATTGATAGATCTTGGTAATTATGCATGGAATGTCTGGATTTTGACTATATGGTTAAAAATGTAAATCTCTCATATATATCTCATGATAAAGACTGAATTATAGAATAATTATTATGGTGATTGAAACAGATTAAAAACTCAATGCAAATGTTGCAATGAGAGGCTCATTGTTGGAGACCTAACCAGGACTAAACTTGGTTTAGCATGCTTATCAATGATTTTTTATGTAAACATCTTTGAATTATTGATCAAATTTATAGATGGCCTGGTTCTTAAAGGAGAAGCTAATAGAATGAATGATAGAATTTCAAGAGCAAAAAATGGTATCAGTAGGTAATAACTATAGAAAATATCCTTTGAGATTAAATTTAATGGTAAATTAAATGGTAAATTTATTTTTTTTTTTGGCAAGGATATTATTGGTGTAAGTGATTTGCCCAGGATGACACAGCTAGTAAGTGCTAAGTGTCTGAAGCCAGATTTGAACTCAGATATTCGGGATTTTAGAGGTGGTGCTTTATATACTGCACCATCTACTTGCCCCCTGATTTGAATCATTTTCAAGAAATATACTTGGTGGACAAAACAAATTGCAGAAGCACTTGATTGTTAATATATGAATAGTTAAGAGTTCATGTTGGGACTTCCAGGCAAGAAGTCTGAGAGGAGGCACACAGCTGTGTAAGCTCTCAGAATCTATTTCATGACAAGCTTCTGAATTAATGCTTGACTGAAAAAAAACCCACAAATAGTTACCAAGAGAAGACATCCTTGCAATTCGCCAGGAAAGGTCTGTTTTTGCTGGAGGACCAGATGGTTTTAGATTGGGCGAAGGCTGAGGGCAGGCAGCTCACAGCTCAGCAGACTGGAGGGGAGTGGGGTATGATCTCATTCATCTTGGTGGGGAGAGCTTTGCTATAGGATTTGATATTTTGCCCTGACAGCAAGTCAGCAGCCCAGCAGAGAAGCTAAAAACACCGGGATTGAAGAATAAACCCCCAAACAGCTGGAGATTCTGGGGATCTGGCCACCCCTCCCCCACAGTGTCTCAGCATGCTCTCAGAGTCTCAGAGCGCAGGCACACCACAGTCCTGCTAGTGCCTTGCTGCTGCCCCTGCAGTCTGTAGAGGAAGCTCAGTAACACCATCCAGCCACTCCTCCAAAAAAGCAGATTCCTTTTTCTTTTTTTCTTTTCTTTTTTTTTTTTTTTTTGCTAGTTTGTCTTTGATTCTTCTGTCACAAAATGAGCAAAAAATTGAAAAGGACCTTAACTCTTGAGAGCTTCTATATGGATAGAGAGCAGACTCTAAACCCTGAGAAGACTAAAAACAAATGTCTCCAGGTGAATCCCCAAAGGAGGAGATCATCTGATCCTCAGCACAGATGAATCTCATAGAAGTAATTAAAAAGGCTCTCACAAGGGAGCTAGAAGAAAAATGGGAAAAGGAGAGGGAGGCTTGGCAAAAGAATCTGGAGAAGTCATCCCACTCATTTAAAGAAAGAGTGGATGGAATTGAAACTATTACCACTCATATGAAAGAGTGTTCCAAATCAGTGTTGATCAGAGAAATGCAAATTAAGACAACTCTGAGATACTACTACACACCTTTCAGATTGGCTAAGATGACAGGAAAAAATAATGATGAATGTTGGAGGGAGTATGGGAATACTGGGACATTGATGGTTGGTGGAGTTGTGAATAAATCCAATCATTCTGGAGAGCAATCTGGAATTATGCCCAAAAAGTTATCAAACTGTGCATACCCTTTGATCCAACAGTGCTACTACTGGGCTTATACCCCAAAGAGATACTAAAGAAGGAAAAGGGACCTGTATGGGCCAAAATATTTGTGGCAGCCTTCTTCATAGGGGCTAGAAACTGGAAAATGAATGGATACCCATCAATTGGAGAATGGTTGGATAAATTGTGATATATGAATGTTATGGAATATAATTTTTCTGTAAGAAATGACCGGCAGGATGAATACAGAGAGGCTCGGAGAGACAGACATGAAGTGATGCTAAGTGAAATGGGCAGAATCAGGAAATCATTATATACCGCAACAATGATGGATGTATTCTGATACATGTGGATTTCTTTAACAAAGAGACCTAACTCAGTTTCAATTGGTCAATGATGGATAGAAGCAGCTACACCCAAAGAAAGAAAACTGGGAAATGAATCTAAACCATTTTCATTTTTGATTTCCTTCACAGGTTAATTGTACACTATTTCAAAGTCTGACTCTTTTTATACAGCAAAACAACTGTTTGGAAATGTATACCTATATTATATTTAACTTACACTTTAACATATTTAACATATATTGGTCAACCTGCCATCTGGGGGAAGGGGTGGGGGCAAGGAGGGAAAAAGTTTGAACAAAAGGATTTGCAACTGTCAATGCTGAAAAATTACCGATGCATGTATTTTGTAAATAGAAAGCTGTGATAATAAAAAAAAAATATGTTCTATGTGGTACAGAAAATGACAAGATTTTTTGGAATACATAACTTAGGAGGCTTTCGTTAGTTCAAAAGTGGGAGAAAGGGTGATAATAAAGCACATGCAATAATTTGGCCTGGTACTTATATTGATAAAATATATAAATATAATGAAGCTAACTGTCATAGATAGTAAATACAGAGTACAAGCAGCTCCCTGACATAAATAATTTTATTCATTTCAGAATAGAGTGGTCCTTTGAGTTTACCTTTCCCTCTTCTGCCAGAGTTAACCACATTGTCATTTTCTTCAGAAACCTTCCATGATTCCCTATTGTCTACTAAAGGCCAAACTATATTGCTTAGTATTCAAGGTTTTCCATAATCTTGCACCAGCTTATTTTTACAGTATTATACTAAATTAATTCCCTTTAAGCCCTTAGTTAAATTGACTAGTTCTCATTCTTCAAACCATTGCCACTTTCCTCCCAATATTCCTTATTCCTGGAATGACTTTTTTATCTTTGCCTATCAAAATCATACCATTCTTTAACTCGTAATTCAAATACTAACATTTCATGAAGTCTTTTTTGAATGTTTTATTTGGATTGTCCATCCATTCCTTATATGCTCATATAAGATTATTTAAATATTTTATGGTCTATGAGAATTAATGTGGTGTTGTAGACTGAGAACTGGTTAGAGTAGTTGGGGTTAAGTATTCTTTCTGACAGAGATTGGTTGTGTGACTCTGAGTAAATCACTTAAATTCTCCTTTCCAACTACCCCTTGACATATCAACTTGACAGCGACAGTACCAGTATTTCTTTATAGAGGCAGCTTTTTCAGTAAAGAATTCCTTCTACCATTGAAATCTCAGTTCAAATATAAAGATAAAAAGTCATTTATTTGCTTTAACTTTTGCATTTTGATTATTTGTTTTTTACTATTCCTATTAGCCCATGAATTCTTCTAGTTTAGGAATGAAATCTTATTGATTTTGTATCTTTTAAAATCCCAGCATAGTTATTTACATATAATGAGTAATTGCTAAATTCTTGCTGAATAGAAATTGGAAGTGAAATCTTTTTTTTTATATATATATAAATTTTATTTTATTTAATAATAACTTCGCATTGACAGAATCCATGCCAGGATAATTTCTACACGACATTATCCCTTGCAATCACTTATGTTTCGTTTTTTCCCCTCCCTCCCTCCTCCCCCCCCCCAGGATGGCAAGCAGTCCTATATATGCTAAACATGTTGCAGTATATCCTAGATACAATACATATTTGCAGAACCGAACAGTTCTCTTGTTGCACAGGGAGAATTGGATTCAGAAGGTAAAAATAACTCGGGAAGAAAATCAAAAATGCAAATAGTTCACATTCATTTCCCAGTATTCCTTCTTTGGGTGTAGCTGTTTCTGTCCATCATTTCTCCAATGAAACTCAGTTAAGTCTCTTTGTCAGAGAAATCCACTGGAAGTGAAATCTTAATGAGTATTTTAGTTTTGTTTTTACTTTTTGCTAAGTACAGAAATCTGCAGAGAGTGTCCTGAGAATGATAGCAATATCACTTTCAATGACATAGATGGTATCCTCCAGGGCCATATGCAAATGTTTTTTGCCAAACTTGCATCATTTTTTCTGCACAGTTTTACATTTCTTGGTACCTGCTCTCAGTTCTCATTACCTTCATATGTATATATACCTATAAACCTATTTCTACTTTGATACTCTACTAAACATGTACTTTCCTAAAATTTTTCTGTGTTACAAAAGTGGCCTTCCTTTATCCTCAACTATCACACTCCATTTTCCCTTTCTTTTTCTCTTTATGAGTAGCTCATTGTCTGAAGTGGATTTCTGGTAAAATTAGTGAAAGATTATACACCCACATTTGTATGTATTTATGTATGCATGTTTGCATGTGCATATATGTATGCATATAAGCATATGCAATATATACAAATACATTTTTATCTCTCTATGAATAGGTATACATTAACATATTAACTGGCACAGAGTATGTATATAGTTATTTCATTCATGTTATATATATACTTATTTATTCATATACATTTTATATATAACATTTCTATCTCTATTGCTATTCTACTCTGAGTCATTATTGCCATAACCCTATACATATTTTAGAGTTGTTTACTTATTTCTTCCCTTTGTATCTAATGTCTTGTGACCCCTTTATGGGATTTATTGTCAAAAATCCTGGTTTGACATTTCCTTCTCCAGCTCATTTTTAAGATGACAACACTTAGGAAAACAGGGCTCAGTGATTGTGTAGGATCACATATCTAGTAAATGTGTGCGATCAAGTCTTTCGGACTGGCCTAATATTCTATTCATTTTATCACTTAGATACTTCTACAGGTTGTTCTTAATAAATAATTGCTAAAATTTGAATTAAATTAATTTCCTTCTATATTTTCACATTGCTACATACACTAGAATGATAATTCTAATTTCCCCTGCTTAAACATTACTCTGATGTAGACAGACACTTTTATATGTTCTATATGTAAAAGGTAGCATTAATAGACTGGATATTACCAAAGACAAAATATTAGCTGTTGAGTCTTCACTTGTGTCCATCTCTTCATGAGCCCAATACAAATATATTGGACTGATTTGCCATTTTCTTCTTTAGTTTATTTTAGAGGTGAGGAGCTGAGGCAAATGGGACTAAATGACTTGCCTATGGTTACACAACAAGTAAATGTGTGAGGTTGGATTTGAATTAAAAGAATCTTACTGTAATACTCTATCCACCAGAATAGCTAGATACATAGGTTCAAAATATTGGATTATAGTTTAATTCTGTCATAGATACTTAATTTGTGAATCTAAGTCACTTAATCCCTCTGTACTTCAATTTTCTTATTTCCAAAAGTAAATAAAATAGTTGTAGTATTAATTCCAGCATGTCATTTGGTCCTATAATACTATTTTGAGATAAAATGAATTGTAAATATAAGAATGCTATATATGTCAGTAATTATTAATCCTAGTAGCATTCAATTTGAATAGAATCTATTAGGTGCCTACTCTGTGCTAGCAGTGCGGGTAAGTCCTAGGAACACAATGGCAAAAATGAAGCTTTCTCTGATCTCAAGGAGCTTGCATTCTTTGGGGACTGAAGAAAACATACAAAAATCATTGCTAACAATATGTCCATGTTTTTGTGTATAAAGTAAGTGTAAAATAAAAATTTTGGGGGTGAGTGGGACTGAATACTAATAATTAAGACAATGGGAAAGGACTTTAGCAACTTCTATGACAAAGATGTAAGATGTTCTTAGCAGTAGATCTCCCAGATTTTCAAATTGGACTGATTTAAGGGGATGAGTGAATAAATTTCTCCTGTGAATCTCTGGATGTCTTTATTGATGAATCCTTTTTAACCTCCCTATAAATTAAAAGGATTGATTGATTAGACATTCAGGACATGTTTATCCATCCACCTGCTTCATTTTATAATGATCATCATAGCTGTAATTAGTAATTTTGTTGCCTAGGGCAAGCAACACATATTGCACCTGTGTAGGTGGTTAAGAACATATCCTTCTTTCAAAAAAAAAAAACTAATTAAGAGAAATGGTGTTGATTAGGGTTCATTATTATAGTGGTTTTCATGTAGTTTAAGGAATTCATAGGCTAATTTCTGTGCCATTTAAATAATTTTGTTCATACATAAAGCCTTATTCTGCCTTACTTATAACTGAGAACAATTTAAGTCTAAAAAAGTTGTTACTGATACAATCATTACATCATAGATTTTAAGTTGAAAGGCTCCTTAGAGTTCATTTAAGTCTAACTTTCTAATTTTACATAATAATTTGAGGATATGTGGCTTTTCCAAGGACACATAGCTCATGTGTGGAATAGCCAGTAACTTAACTCAAATTCTCCAGCTCCAAATGCAGTGCTTTCTCCACTGTACCAGAGTGCCTAGTGCTCTTGTGGTTAATGCATTCTAAGTGAACAGATACCTAGGACTTATTTTAAACTTAAACAATTTTACTCTTCTATTGATTGCAATTTAAATTGTTTCCTTAGGATTTGAGTTACAAAATGTTATTCCCAAGGATGAAAATATATTAACCTATGTACTGTGATGATTCATAGTATGTGCCCAAATAATGGGAGGTTTTCTTCTGTATAGCTTGTTCAAAAATATTTGGGTTATCTGGTTAAGAGGTCAGATATTTGCAGTGGAGTAGTAGAATGATTACAATTCTGTTCTTTTTGAGAACTGGGAAAAACACATTAATGAATAATGTACATTCTTGTCAGAATCCCTGCTTATATTATATAGTAGAGAGTGTGTAAGCTTCTTAGCCTGATAAAAATACATTTTCCCTAGTAGTTTTAAAATAAGATAATCCACATGAGAACCACAAATAGAGGTTAGCTCTAAATGTGTTTGCATAGCCTTTAGTGAGTCAGATTTTTTTTTTTGGTACATTATTTATGCTCAGTATGATACATTTCTTTTTCCTTTTTATAAATCACTTAATCTTTTAGGAACTTAATGTTCATTATCTGTAAAATAAGGAATTGGGATGATCTCTAAAAATCTTTTCAACTCTGAATCTGTGATTCTATTATTATTTAAATAAATTGAATACATAGAAACATTTAAAAAGAACTCTCTGTTGAATAAGCTACTGGGAAATAAACTTAGTAATTAGGGTGCCAGTCAACAAAAGAATTATAATGTTCTGTCAGATTTATTAGGGCTTTTTTTGTATTTTTATAGAAATGTGAAATTTTTATTCAAAAATAGAAAAGAGATACTTTATAATTTGAACATCTAATCAAAGAAATTACAATTCTGAATGATTTGATTATTTTGATGTGATTATTTTGATGCATTGTTATAAGAGCTAGGAATATTTTTTAAATGTTAGTAAATCTATTTCAAGTAAGGAAAAAAAAACAATAAGAAGAAAAATAGAGGCTAGAGGTTGGGAAAAAGGGACATAGATTGGATAGGATGGTAGAAAAGGCAATTACAGTAATTAAAATTAGATTCTGATTAGAGGAAAGATGAAATCCCCCAAAATGGTAACATTTATTTGAACTATTAAAACTATTTTTACTGTTTAAACATTACTCTGATATAGATAGACACTTTTATATGTTCTATATGTAAAGGTAGCATTAATAGACTGGATATTACCAAAGACAAAATATTAGTTGTTGAGTCTTCACTTGTGTCCATCTCTTCATGAGCCCAATACAAATATATTGGACTGGTTTGCCATTTCTTCTTTAGTTTATTTTAGAGGTGAGAAGCTGAGGCAAATGGGGCTAAATGACTTGCTTATGGTTACACAACTATTAAAAACTTTCAAATATGTAAAATGTGGTAATCAAGCCCCATCCAATGTAAGTATGTAGTTGCAATTTGAATAAAGGACCACTTCAGAAAAGTCATTATTTGCACCTATCTGAACTTGGTTGTATATGATGGTTTATTTATATATTTGTATGAATTTGTATTTAGAATGGATACTTTATATAACTGGTATCTACTTTCCTATCAATATGTCTAAAATTGTGGTATCACTGTCCCTCCTATCAAGTGTGTTCAAATACTTTTTGAAAGTTTGATCATAGAACTGTTTCTGTCAAATGAATTATAAATCTTAATCTTAAAACTTTTAAGACACTGTCAACTCTCTGTGGCATGCTGTTTATTAAATAGGCCAATTTTGACAAATTCGCCCATCCAACCTTAGCAAAAGATACCATAATTGATGGACAATCTAAGCCTAATTTCTCATTTATTGGTATTTTACCAATTAAACAAGTATAACTTGAGAAAAAGGAAGTCATAATACTATTTAATATGTAATACATTTTGGTAATATTCAATTTTATGAAATATATTCATATTCTCATTCTCTCAAAATGTATATTAGCTTATCTGTCATCAGTCATAAAGGTTTTCCCCCATCCCAAACTCCCAATATTTGTCTGTTGATCCATTCTATAAACTTTGAGAACCCCAATATTGCAAATTTCTTCCATAGCACTACAACATAGAGACTGAACATAATAAACACAAAAACATATTAAATATTCATTCATTCAAAATGAGCCTAGTATATGGCTTTAAATTTTGAAATCTTATGAAGAAAAGATGGCCTCCAAATCGCTTAATGGATAGAGCATTGGGATTGGATTCAGAAAGATCTGAGTTCAAATGTGACCTCAGACATTTACTAGCTATGCTCTGTGACTTTGGGCTTAACTTTGTTTACCTAGAAGGCAGCTAGATGGCTTAGTGGATAGAACAGCTAGGCTTGATGTCAGGAAGATCTCAATTCAAATCTAATTTTAAACATGTACTAGCTACATGACCCTGGGCAAGTCAATTAGCCTTTCTTTACCTTAATCCACTGACAAAAGAAATGGCAATCACTTCAGTATCTTTGTCAAGAAACCTATATGGACATTATGATCCATGAGATCATGGAGAGTCATATGGGATCAATATTTGAACAACCACAAATAAAGAAAAATTGAAATGTGGAAGAACCTATATGGGAAATTATATAATTTAACTAAAAATGCTTTGAAATATCATATTCCAAGCCCTCCAGGACTTTACATTTAGAAAGTGCTAAATCTTGTGTTATGCTAACTGTGGCTACACAATACTTGAATTGTTTCTTTTTGGATTTTTGCAATATTTTCTCATTGACCCAGGAGTTCTGGAACTGGACTATAATATTTATGGGAGTTTTTATTTTGGGATCACTTTCAGGATTTGATTAGTGGATTATTTCATTTCTATTTTACTCTCTGGATCTAGAATATCAGGGAAGTTTTCCTTGATAATTTCTTGAAAGTTGATGGACAAGCTCTTTTTTTTTTTTTTTTTGACCATGGCTTTCACATAGAATAATAATTTTAAAATTCTCTCTCCTGGATCTATTTTCCAGATCAGTTGTTTTTGCAATGAGATATTTCACCTTTTTTTCTTTTTCTTTTTCTTTTGGTTTTGCTTTATTGTATCTTGATATCTCATAAAGCCAGTAGATTCCATTTCCTCAATTCTATTTTTTAAGGAATTATTTTCCTCAGCGAGGTTATGTACCTCCTTTCCCAATTGGCCAAATCTTGCTTTTTAAAGCATTCTTCTCATTTGTTTTTTGTATTTCCTTTGGTATCTCTCTCTCTCTCTCTCTCTCTCTCTCTCTCTCTCTCTCTCTCTTTCTCTCTCTCTCTCTCTTCTCTCTCTCTCTTCTCTCTCTCTCTCTTTCTCTCTCTCTCTCTCTCTTTTCTCTCTCTCTCTCTCTCTCTCCCCTCCCTATTTTTTCCTCTATCTCTCTTACTTGACTTTCAAAGTCTCTTTTGACATCTTCCATGGATTGAGCCCCATTCCTACTTTTTTGTTAAGGCTTTGGATATAGGAGCTTTGACTTTGTTATCATTTTTTGAGTGTGTATTTTGATACTCCTTGTCATCATGATAACTTTTAATGGTCAGAAACTTTTTTTTCTGCTTATTTTTCTAACCTATTATTCTGTTTTTAACTCTTTGTTAAATTAGAGTTCTATTTCCAGGGAGGAGGATGGTCCCAAATTCAGGTGTTTTATACAGCTGTTTTCAGAAATCCTTCTAAGAATATGATCACAAGCTCTGGTCTGCTCTGTCCTGGGACTTCTACCCTGGTGTTACAGAGATTTTTTGCTGAGCTTCTAAGTTGCCTTCAGTTGGAAAATTTTGTACTCCTTTTTGGGTATTAGATGCTCTAAAATTTGTTTAGAGTCATTATTTAAAAGAATTTGAAAAAATGTTTTGGGGGAGAGGTTGAACAAGTTCCTGCCTTTACACTACCATCTTGGCTCTGACTCTATCCGAAAAAGTGCTTTCACAAAAGAATATTAAAGACAAAAAAAATTTAAATTATACCTCCCCTTATTACATCTCCTTCCAGATATAAGCTACTTCATGCCTCTCTTCAAATCCTCTCCTCTTCTATAATTCTAAAGCATTTGTTGAGACATTCTTAACAAGGGTATTAAAAAGTATACTGTTCTAATTAATATTCCACAACAGACTGACCTTCACCTCTATGTAATTTATTATAACATTAAAAAATACAAAAGCTCAACATTATATTCATATAAGATCATAATATTATAATGGTTATAATCATTATTTAAAAATACTTTTTAAGTATAGTAAATCACTTCTGATTTTCTTCATGATTTTCTTTTTTTTTATTTCAATAGTATTTTAGTTTTCCAATTACATGTAATCTTCTATGTTCATTTTTGTAAGATTTTGAATTCCAAATTTTTTCTCTCTTTGTCCTTAGCTCTCTCTCCCTAAGACAGCAAGAAATCTGAGGCAGATTATACATGTGCAATCATTTCAAATATTTTCATTATTAGTCATGTTGAAAAAGAAAAATACGAATAAAAGGGAAAAACCATAAAAAAGCAAACAAGAAAAAAAAGTGAAAATCGTATGCTTTGATTCACATTCAGTCTCCATAGTTCTCTCTCTGAATGTGGATGGCATTTTCCAAGTCTAATGGAATTGTCTTAGATCGCTGTACTGCTTAGGAGAGCCTTCTATTGTTGATCATCACAAAATCTTACTGTTACTGTATCCCATGTTCTCCTGATTCTATTCACTTTATCTAGTATCAGTTCATGTAAGTTTTTCCTGGCTTTTCTGAAAATAGTCTGCTCATCATTCTCTAGAACAGTAATATTCAATTACCTCCATATACCATAAAATATTCAGTTATTCCCCAATTGATGGGCATCCTCTCAATTTCAGATTACTTGGAACCACAAAAAGAGCTCTTTAAAAAATTTTTGCACATTTGTATTCATTCTACTCCTTTTTTTATCTCTTTGGGATGTATAGAACTAGTAGTGACACTGCTGGATTAAAAGATATGTGCAATTTTAAAACTTTTTGGGAATATTTCCAAGTTGCTTTCCAGAATGGCTTATCAGTTCACAACTTCATCAACAATTCATCAGTGTGAACATTTTTACATTCTTTCCAATATTTATCAAAAAAATTTTTTCCTGACCTCTAAGCCAATGTGTTAGGTGTATAAGGTGGTAACTCAGAATTCTTATAATTTGCATTTCTTTAATCAATAACGATTTGAAAGATTTTTCATGTTTTAATTCCTGCAAAATGTCTTTCATACATGCAAAAAAATTATGTATCTTTGAAAAAATATAAGAACAGAAATAACCTATTCAGTTATTTCCTGGTTATTAAATATAGATGAGATATAATATAGAAAAATTATTGCCAAATTTAATTTTCCTTGCCATAGAAGAATTTCACCACTTAATTTATAGAAAAGTGGAATCTCTTTGATCATTAGGTCCTAAACCTGTTTTTTTTTCCAAAAACTATTTCAGAAATGATACTTAAATATAATTGATTTTCTTTGTTATCTTTCAGTATGTGTGTGTTTGTATGAAATTTTGTGTATGTGAAAATGTTATTTAGAAAGGAGTCTATGGCACCCAGAAAAAAGAATATAGATTCCTGGTCCAAATCTTAGTTTTGAAGGTGATATTGTACTGATTGTATCAAATTTTGGAATATTGTGGAGTACCCAAAATTATTCAAGAGGGTGGCCTAATGATTACCCCATAAATTTTTTTCTTTCTCTTCTTTAATTTTATTTTTTATTAAAGCTTTTTTTTTCAAAACATATGCATGGATAATTTTTCAACATTATTCCTTGTAAAAACTTGTGCTCTGATTTCCCTCCCTTCTCCTACCCTCTCCCCTAGATGACAGGTAGTTATGTTATATTATGTTAAATATGTTAAACATGGTAAAAATAAATGTCAAATCCAATATATGCGTACATATTTATACAATTACCTTTCAAGAAAATAAAATCAAACAGGAAAAAATGAGAAAGAAAATAAAATGTAAGCAAACAACAACAAAAAGTGAAAATGCATTCTTGTGAACCATATCCAGGTCCCATAAACCTCTCTCTGGGTGTAGATAGCTCTCTTCATCACAAGATCATTGGAACTTCTGTGAATCAACACACTGTTGAAGAGAGTCAGGTCCATCAGAATTGATCATTGCTTAATCTTCTTGTTGCCGTGCAAAATCATCTCCTGTTCTGCTTATTAAATTCAGCATCTGTTCATGTAAGTCTCTCCAGGCCTCTCTAAAATCATCCTGCTGCTCATTTCTTATAAAACAATAATATTTTATAACATTCATATACTGTTATTCAGCCATTCCCCAACTGACGGGCATCCATTGCGTTTCCAGTTTCTTGCCACTACAAAAAGTGCTGCCACATTTTTGCACATGCATCCCTTTCTCTATTTTAAGATCTCTTTGGGATATAAGCCCAGTAGAAACACTGATGGATGAAAGGGTATACACACAGTATGATAAACCTTTGGGCATAGTTCCAAATTGCTCTGCAGAATGGTTAGATCTGTTTACAATTCCACCAAAAATGTATTAGTGTCCCAGTATTCCCACATACCCTCTTACATTCATTATCATTTCTGAAAGAAGTATAGTGGTAGTTCAGAGTTGTCTTAATTTGCATTTTTCTAATCTATAGTGATTTAGAGCACCTTGTCATATGAGTAGAAATTGTTTCAATTTCTTCATCTGAAAATTGTCTGTTCATATCCTTTGACCATTTATCAATTGGAGAATGGCTTGAATTCTTATAAATATGAGTCAATTCTTTATATATTTTAGAAATGAGGCACTCATCAGAACCACTGAATGTAAAATGTTTCTCCATATATTGCTTCCCTTTCAATTTTGTCTGCATTAGTTCTGTTTGTACAAAATTTTTAAATTTAATATAATCAAGTATTTATTTTGTGATCAGTAATGATCTCCAGTTTTCTTTGGTGAAAAATTCCTTCCTCCTCCACAGATCTGAGAAGTAAACTATCCTATATTCTTCTAATTTGCTTATGATATAACTGTTTATGACAAAATCATGAACCCATTTTGACCTTATTTTGGTATATGGTATTAGGTATAAGTCAATGCCTAGTTTCTGCCTTATTAGTTTCCAATTTTCCCAGTAGTTTTTGTCAAATAGTGAGTTCTTATCTCAAAAGCTGATGTTTTTGGGTTTGTGAAACAATAGATTAATAACATCATTGACTATTTTGTCTATTCCACTAATTGACTACTGTATTTTTTAGCCAGTACCAAAGGGTTTTGCTGACTGCTGCTTTCGAACATTGTTTTAGATTTGGCAAAGCTAGGTCCCATTCATTTGAATTTTTTTTCATCAATTCTCTTGAAATTCTTGACCTTTTGTCCTTCCAAATTAATTTTGTTATTATTTTTTCTAGATCTATAAAATAATTTATTGGAAGTTTGATTGGCATGGCATTAAATAAGTCCATTAATTTTGGTAGTATTGTAATTTTTTATTATATTCACTTGACCTATCCAAGAGCACTTGATATTTTTTCCAGTTTATTAACTATGACTTTATTGTGTGGAAAATGTTTTGTAGTTTTGCTCCTATAATTCCTGACTTTCCCCTTGGCAAATAGATTCCCAAATATTTTATACTACTGACAGTTTTTTCAATGGAATTTCTCTTTGTATCTCTAATTTCTCTAATCTCTTTTTCTTCACTTGTTGCCAAACCTAATATTTCTAATACTATACTAAATCTTAATGGTGCTAGTAGGCAACCTTGTTTCATCCCTGATCTTATTGGGAATAATTCTAGTTTGTCTCCATTATGTATGATGTTTGCTGATGGTTTTAAATAGATGTTATAAATCATTTTATGGAAGAATTCATTTATTCCTATACTCTCTAGTGTTTTTAATAGAGATGGGTGTTAGATTTTATCAAATGCTTTTTCTGCATCTATTGAGATGATCATATGATTTTGTTAGTTTTGTTGTTGACATAATCAATTATGTTAATAATATTCCTAATATTGAACCAGCCCTATATTCCTGGTGTAAATCCTACTTGGTCATGGTGTATTATCCTGGGGGTGACTTTCTTTAATCTCTTTGGTAATATTTTATTTAAGATATTTGTATCAATATTCATCAAGGAAAATGCTCTATAATTTTCTTTCTCTTGTTTTTATCCTAACTGGTATAGGTATTAGTACCACATTTGTTTCATAAAAAGAATTTGGTAAGAGTATTTCTTTCCCTATTTTTTCAAATAGTTTGCATAGTAATTTTTCTTTAAATATTTGGTAGAATTCACATGTAAATCCATCTGCCCTATAAATTTTTTCTTAGGGACTTGATTAATAGCTTTTTCTACTTGTTTTTCTTCTAAAATGGAAATGTTTAAATAGTTTCTTCTACTGTTACCTGGGCTCTCTATTTTTGTTGCTATCCCTCCATTCAATTTAGATTATCAAATTTACTGACATAAAGTTTAACAAAATAACTCCTAATTATTGCTTTAATTTTCTCTTCATTGGTAGAAAGTTCTGCATTTTCATTTTTGAGACTAACAATTTGATTTTATTGTTTCCTTTTTTTCTAATCAAATTAAGTAAAGGTTTGTCTATTTTGTTGGTTTTATCATAAAACCAACTCTCAGTTTTATTCAATAATTCAATAGTTTCCTTACTTTCAATGTTATCAATCCCCCCTTTTTTTAAGAATTTAAAATTTAGTATTTAATAGGAGGTTTTTACTTTGTTCTATCTTTTTAAGTTGCATGCCAAATTCATTGATTTTATCTTTATCTTATTCAAGTAAGCATCTTGAGATATAAAATTTCCCTTGATTACCACTTGGCTGCTTCCCACAAATTTTGGAATTTTGTCTCATTATTTTCATTCTCTTGGATGAAATTATTGACTGTGTCTATGATTTGATATTTTGCTTATTCATTCTTTAGGATTTGATTATTTACTTCTCAATTAATTCTTGATCTATTTTCCCTTGGTATTTTATTGAATGTAATTTTTATTGAATCTTGATCTCAAAAAGTCCATTTACTATTTCTCCCTAGATGAATTTGATTTTGAGGTCTTTATGCCCTAATATATTGTCAATTTTTATAAGGTCCATGAACCACCAAGAAAAAAGTGTACTTCTTTCTGTCTCCATTCAATTTTTTCCAAAGATCTATAATACCTTAATTTTGGAAAATTCTATTTACCTCTTTAAGTTATTTCTTATTTATTTGTGGTTCAATTTATCTAGTTCTGAGAGAGCAAGTTGGAGATTCTCCCACTATTATAGTTGTTCTGTCTATTTCTTTTTGCAGCCCTAAACTTCTCTTTTAGGAATTTAGATGTTATACCATTTGGTACATATATGTTTAGTATTTATATTAGTTCATTATCTGTGGTTCCCTTTAGCAAGATAGTTTCATTTCTGATCTCTTTTAATTAGATCTATTTCTGCTATTGCTTGATTTGAGATCAGGATGGCTACCCCTGTTTCTTTTCTTTCTTTTTTTTTTTTACTTCACCCGAAGCTTAATAGATTCTGATCCAGCCTTTTACCTTTACTCTCAATGTATCACTTTGCTTTAAAAGTGTTTCTTGTAAACAGTATATTATAGAATTATGGCTTTTAATCCAGTCTGCTATCCACTTCCGTTTTATGGGAGAGTTCACCCCATTCACATTCACAGTTAGAATGACTGAGTTTGTATTTATGACCATCTTATTTACCCTAAGATATGCTTTTATCTTTTCCTTCTCCCCAGTATTTTGTTTCTGACCATCTCTTCCCTCAAGCAGCCTTCCCCCTTTACAGCCCATCCCTCTTTCTTATACATATCCATTACTACTTCTGTTTTCCTTTGTTAGCCTCCCCATTCCCTTTTTCCTTCCACTTCCATATGAGACAAGTCTCTCTGTGAAACAAAATATGTCTAATATTCTCTCATTGAGTCAAATCTGTTGAGAGTAAGATTTATACAACATTCATCCCCCTCTCTTCTTCACTCAATTATAATAGGTCTTCCTTGCCTCTTCATGAGATGTAATTTCCCTCATTTTACCTCCATTTTCCTTTTTTTCCAGTATAGCACCTTTCCAACTCTACTTTCTTTTTTATATTATCACAATAAAATAAAATCAGACAAGCATTTTCTATTTATATCCATAACAGAGATATAGTTCTCAGGAGTTCTTTCTTTTTTAAGTTTTTGTGCTTTTCTTGAGTTCTATATTTAAAGGACAAATGTTTTTTCAGCTCCGTTCTTTTCATCAGAAATAAAAAAAATATTCACTGGAATCAGTGAATGCCCATCTTTTTCCCTGGAAGGCAATTCTCAATTTAGCTGGGTAGTTTATTCTTGACTGCATTCCAAGTTCCTTTGCCTTTTGGGATATCAGATAGCTGGTAGTAAGATGGTAGCTGATAGGTTCTGGGTAATCCTGATTGTGGATCCTCAGTATTTGAATTGTTTCTTTCTGATTACTTGCAATATTTTTCCTTTGGCCCAATAGTTTTGAAATTTGTCTATGATATTCCTTGGAGTTTTCATTTTGGAGTTTCTTACATTAGTGATCAATGAATTCTTTTAGTGGCTATTTTACCTTCTGATTCCAGGACATGAAGGCAGTTATCCTTGATGATTTCCTGAAAGATGATGTCTAGGTTCTTTTTTCATGGATGTCCAATAATTCTTAGATTGTCTCTCCTACATCTATTTCCAGGTTACTTGTTTTTCCAAGGAGATGTTTTAAATTTTCTTCTATTTTGTATTTCTTTCTTTTTTTTTTTTTTTTGGTTTTGTTTTGCTTAACTGATTCTTGATGTCTCATTGAGTTATTCACTTCCAGCTCTTCAGTTCTAATTTTTAGTGAATTATTTTCTACAGTTACTTTTTAAATTCTTTTTATATTTGACCAATTGAATTTTTAAATGAGTTGTTTTGTTCCATGGATGGTTTTTTTTTTCCATTTCACAAAATCTGTTTTTTTTTTTTTTATGGAGTTTTTTTTTTCCATTTCACAAATTGTTTTTTAGGGAATTATTTTCTTTTTCCATCTTGTCAAATCTATTTTGTAAGCAGTTAAATGCCTTTTCCATTTCAAAAAATCTATTTTAAGGAGTTTTCTTCAGATAATTTTCGTGTTTTCTTTTTCAAACCATCTTGCAATGTTCTCATTTCCTTTCCTCATTTTTCTTCTAGTTCTCTTTTTAAATCCTTTTTGAATTCTTCCAAGAGAGCTTTGTGAGATGGAGACCAACATATATCACCTTTTGGAACTTCATCTGAAGACAATCTGTTTTTAGGGTCCTCAGGGTTTGAAATCTGTTCTTCTCTTTCTCCATAAAATTTATCTATAGTCAGAGGTCTTTTTGCTTTTTTGCTCATTTATTTAAAGTTGAAGTCTGCTTTTAGGACAAAGGGGAGATTGTCCATGATTCCACATGTGACACTGGCTGAACTGGATCAGTGCTGACTGACTTTTGATTCTGGGAAGGGATGGCCAGGTCCCGTGAAATTGTGACTTTTAGGACACCACTATTTGTCTCTTTTATTTGTGTTGGATGTCTTATAACTAATCTGCTGATCTATTGTCTTGCAACTAGGACAAAGTAGTTATCATTGCTGTAAATTCTTCCCAATAGATTTTCTGGCATATATACCTCAAACCTGCCAGGGTTTGTTCTCTGCCCTCTTCAACAATGAGATGAACCAAATAAGTTCCAATAGAGCAGTAATGAATTGAACTAGCTACACCCAGCAAAAGAACTCTGGGGAATGAGTATGAGCCACTACATACAATTCCCAATCCCTCTATTTTTGTCTGCCTGCACTTTTTATTTCCTTCACAGGTTAACTTTACATTATTTCAAAGTCTGATTCTTTTTGTGCAGCAAAATAACTGTATGGACATGTATACATATATTGTATTTAATTTATACTTTAACATATTTAACATGGATTGATCTATTTGCCATCTGGAGGAGGGGTTGGGGGAAAAGAGGGGAAAAATTGAAACAAAAGGTTTTGCAATTGTCAATGCTGAAAAATTACCCATGCATATATCTTGTAAATAAAAAGTTATAATAAAAAATTAAAAAGAACTGTATTGTGAGGACTGTCCATTAATTGGGACATGGGTTGATAAATTATGACACATGAAAATATAAAGGAACATTTGTTGTTCTTTCTGTTTAGTCCTTTTTCAGTCCCTCAAGACCCTATTTGGAGTTTTCTTGGCAAAGACATCAAAATGGTTTGTATTTCTTTTTCCAGTTCATTTTACAGATGAAAAAACCGAGGCAAATTGCATCAAATTACTTACCTATATTTACACAGCTAGTGCATATCTAAGCCTGAATTTTGATTCACATCTTTTTGACTCCATTCCCAGTGTCCTATCCACTGTACCATCCAGTTGTCCTTAATAGAATGTTATTATGCTGTAAATGACAAAAGGGACAAATTCAGAGAAATCTAGTAAGACCTATATTAATTGGCTTATTTGCTATTGCTTTATTTGTATTTGTTAATTTAAGAGTAAAATGAAACAATAGAAGCTCTTTGAGGGAAATATCTGTTTTCACTTTTTTTATCTCCAACATAACATGATGTCCAATATATAGTAAACCTTTAAATATTTTTATTTCATTCACTTCTTTCAAAGTATAAATAAGATAACCAACATGCAAAATGATGCTCAAGCACTCAAATGGAACTCTGATCTCATTCACTCATATGGATTTCTTGTCTCATCTATCAATCTACTTTTCAATATGTTATATTACAATGGGTTCAAGTTTTGTTTTTCTATCCTGCAGATATCTTATTGAATTGATTTCCATCAGATTCCTAAAGGACACCATGACCTTTCTTAATTTATATTGCCATAAAAAGGACAGAAATGGAGAGTGTCCATAATTTTTATCAAGTGACCAAAAAATAAAAATGTCATAGCCTAGGTAATCATGAATAATAATTGTACTTATGATACATACAGTTCTCAAACTTGTTCCATAAAATATTGTTATTGTATACATTTTCTATTGTTTCTTACTTCATTCTCCATCCATTTATACAAATCCTCACAATATTCATTTATACAGCATTGGTGCTATTGCATAAATTGTTCTTCTGATTTTATTCCTTTCATTGTCTATGTCTTGCCATGTCTCTTTGACATTATTTCCTTATTTCTTGTAAAAATAGCATTTTGTCAGATTTATAAACCTGAAATTGTTTGGTGAATTTTCTACTGATTGACATATTGTGATTTTACATTTTTTGTTTTTTTTCCACCAAATAAAAAATATTTTAAATATTTTATGAAAAATGTTAGCCATTACAGTTTTCATGTATTTAGAATACAGAATGAGGCATAATTTTTTGTACAAACTCATTGAAAGAATTTATTTTGCTTGACTGTGCACATTTGTTACAATAAATTTGACTTTGTTTTTTCTGTTTCCCTCCCTCACCCCTGCTGTGGTGTAGATAATGGGAAGGAGAGAAGATAGATTTCAATTAAAAATAAATTTGTGAGGATAGGGGCAGCTAGGTGGTACAGTGGATAAAGCACCAGCCCTGAACTCAGGAGGATCTGAGTCAAATCAGGGTCTCAGACACTTAACATTTCCTAGCTTGTGACCCTGGGCAAGTCAGTTAACCCCAATCACTGGAAGCAAAAAAAAATTGAGGATGCCACAACTATCACAGGTTGCATGAACTTTCTGATGCTACTGTATAGTTAGTTTATTAAACTTTCATTTATATAATGATGAGATTATTGCTTGGACATAGACTAGCTCAGATATGATTATTAAGGGAGAAAAATGGAGAGTAGAAGAGATCTCAGGGCAGAATATTGGAAACCAACTATACTTAGTAAATGGGAAAAATGAAAATAAACAAAAGAAAATTAGAAATAGTAAAACAGGATGGCAGTTAACTAAGAGAGAATCATATCATAAAAGTCAGGGGAAAGTAATTGTCCATGAAAAGGATGTGGCTTTAAAAAAGTTCACTGTATTTAGAGTACACTACATGTAGAGACTTCTCATTAAGTGGGAATAATTTGTAAACATTTTAAATCTAAAAACAAAACAAATCAATAAAACAAATCAAAAATGTCATAGCCTAAAGAGAAAGTTAATTCTCTTTTTTAATTCAAGAAATCTTTGCACTTGGGTTGACCATAATCTCTATCTTTACTCAGTTTCACCACACATAGAGATAGTATGATTTGATTTTTTAATACCTTTAAGTTTTCTGCATTTATAATCTCTGAAATTCCTCTATGTGACAATTTATTGTTGCTCTTTCAATCATATTTGTCTTACTTTTCCTAAATATAGTCTAATATTTCATTGGAGTCCCATATCATTCCATGCTTCTTTTTTCTCACTTGTATCCTTTCTGTGATTTATCTTCCCTCCCCTGATGGTCTTGACTAATTACTTTGACTACACATTTATCTATCTTTGAATTTCTTGCCTTTCCTACTTTCATTGGTCATGCTTTATCGAATTTCAAACATGTATCTTTATCTTCATCTATCTTCTTTAGCAGCATAAGCTGCTAAATGTTCCTTGAAGAAGTCATGAAATCGTGCTCACTTGGAATCGGTCAGCTATTTAATTTTAACAGTACTTTCATTACTATATAACTATTCTTCCCCCCCTCCCCCCAATTGACTCTTTATCACTATCCAAAGTAATTATTTTAAATTTTGCTCTTTTTCCTCACACATCCTCACAACCAAATCTCTAAATTTTCATCTTCCCTCTTTGATGAGGACTGCATTTCTTAGTTTAACAAGGAAATATAAATGATATTTTATCTTCTTATTTTTCTCTCTTCTACACTGTATCTCAAAATACCTTTTTCAGATCCCTTTTTCTCTCCTCTTTTGGGAGTGATAAACCTTCTCCTACCCCTTTCCAGAGCTGGAAATGCTCTTTATTTTTCTGGGTCTCATTTGTTGTGATAGTTTTTATCTTGGATATTTCCTTCCATACTCTTTCATCCCCTCTTTTTCATATATATATATATATATATATATATATATATATATATATATATATATATATATATTTCACCCAATCATTTTCTGATTAGTTGCTTTCCTGGACTTCTTACTCTTCAGTATCTCCTCATGCTTCATAATCAAATCAATTTTGAAGTAAATCCTTCACCATTACCCTGAACCATGGGGTTACTACCTTTACCTAACTGAAGAAGAGGGGGAATCAACATTTTGAAGCTCCCCTGAGATCCTACCACATTTAAGAAAAATGTTCAGGGACTTTAATCATTGTAATCAACTCTGACACTCATATCTTCTCTTTTTTTTTTTTTTTCCTATGCCAGTCACTGAATTTTGTTCTATAAATGAGTAACTCTCCCCCTCCACCTTTTCAGGTTCTCATATAATATAGATTGTGAACTCTTTGAAAAGTATTGTCATATGCCTGTATTCATATCCCTTGTGATTAGCATAGTATCTGTCACATAGCAGGAACTTAGTAAGTGCTTCTCTACAATTTTTGATTTATTGAGTCTATATATCTTTCTGTTTCTTTTCCTTATTGACTATCCTTCCCTACTATTTGTAAACATATTTAGGCTTCTCCTAATCTTTAGTAATAATAATCTTTATTCTTCCCTTCCCTCAAACTATCATCCTATATCTCTTCTCTCTTTCACATTCAAACTTCAAGGGTGGGCTTCCATAATTGCTACAATTTAGTCATCTTCTTTGTTGTTTTGTTTAGTCATTTAATCATATCCAACATTCTATGAACCCATTTGGGGTTTTTCTTGGCAAAAATACTGGAGCTGTATGCCATTTCTTTCTCCAGCTTATTTTACATATAAAGAATGGAGGCAAATAGCTTTAAATGATTTCATCAGGATCACAAAGTATCTAAGATCAGTTTTGAACTCATGAAAATGAGTCTTTCTCATTCCAAAATGTATTCAGAGAGAGTCAGCAATTTCTTTCTTCAAGGTTATCAGTGGTCTTTAAACACACACACACACACACACACACACACACACACACACACCCCACACACAAAATAACAGAGAATTTTTTTAAAGCCACATCCTTCTGACAACTCTGTAATTTTCAAGGACAATAACTTTCCCCTGACTTTTATGATATGATTCTCTCTTAGTTAACTGCCATCCTGTTTTACTATTTCTAATTTTCCTTTGTTTATTTTCATTTTTCCCATTTGCTAAGTATAGTTGGCTTCCAATGTTCTGCCCTGAGATCTCTTCTACTCTCTATTTTTCTCCCTTAATAATCATATCTGAGTTAGTCTGTGAACAAGCAATAATCTCATAAAAAGCATACTTATAGTGCAGTAGAAAGAGCACTGTTCTGGGTTCAGACTATTGGGATCAAATCCTATTTCTGTCACTCAAAAGCTAAGTGAACATGGACAAGTCACCTATCCTCTGTGGGTCTGTAAAACAGGGAGCTAGACCAGATAGCCTCTAAGACCTAGATATTCTAGGATATGGGATCTAAAACTTTACCTTGACTCTGTTACTAATGATTGCTGTGACTTTGACCAAATCATTTGCTTCTTAAAATTTCCTCAAATATAGAAGGAAGACAATGGACTAAATGAATTCTAAAAGCTACATTAGATCTAACAATCAGTAACTCTTAGAACTTTTGAGTATTTCCCCCTAAATCAGTAAAGTTTTTTTTTTTCTTCTCACTATGGAGTAAATGAAATTGTGGGGAATTCTGGGGCTTGGAATTAGGAATAGATAATATTTCAACTTTGCCTTCCTGCAGAGATTTTATTTTATTTATTTTCTTACTTTACTTATATACTTTGTTAATTTACACAACATTGGTTTCCAAGTATGGGATTGCTGTGACTACATAAAAATAACAGTAACAATTATTATCATGTTCTTATTGAGCTTTTTTTATAGACATTATTTGTTGGAATCTTTGCAAACTGTTGATAGATTATTGATCTGATCCTACAAGGAGATGTTTTGGGCCAGAACCTGAAACAATGTACTAAGTAGAACTAATTGATACAATGCTTATGTTCACACCTTTACTCATTGGAATTTACAAGTATGGGAACTTTGTAACTTTGTGAATTCACACCTCCCTTAAACTCCTAGGGCCAGAGAGCACTCTGGGAAGAAACCCATAATCCCTCTCTCTTGAAGGAGCATAAATAGAGCTTCAGTGAGCCCAGTCAAGAGAGTTCAGCTGAATTAGATTGGAGAGGAGCACACTGGGACAGACACAGAGCACTCTGGGAGACTGAGAGCCAGAAGCCCTCTCTCAGAGGCAAGAGAGATTCATTCCATTTTCCACTTGGCTGGCTGGAGGCTGGAGAAAGCAGAGGCAGAAGCAAGGGACAATCTGCAAGAGCTCTTAGAACCAAGCAGAGAGATAGGCCTCAATTAACCAGGCTATTTTGGAAGGAGAAAATAAACATTTGCATTTTTACCAGCTAGCTACATTTGGGTGATTATTACCTTTAACTGAAACTAAGGCTGCCTCCAGAAAACCTCCCCGAGAAACCTGCTCTCTCCCAGGGAGAACTATTATATTTTAAAAGAAGAAAATCACCACATTTTGGTGCCCAATGTGGGGCTGACAGACCCCCTCAGTGGATTTCAGTGGAAAAGCCTGTGATCCTATTCCAGTGGAAAAGACTCTTCAACCTAGAAATTAGGGTGAGTACAGCAAAGAAATTTTGTTAAAAGAGTTAAAGTAGAATTTCATCTAAGATGGAACAGATATTTAGAAAACAGCCTGTTTCTGTTCAAGGAAAATGTTTAGAGAGCATTGTCAAAATTATGGAAAGCCAAGGTTTGATTATAATTTTGGAGCAGATTACTGAACTTTTTAGAAACTGTTAAGTACATATGCCCTTGGTTCTCTACAGAAAAAGAATTGGATTTAGATGAGTGGAAATTAATAGGAGAAAAACTGGGTGAATAGTATAGATCTAATTCAAACTCAATGCAGTGTTCATTAGAAAGAGAGGATCTTTTTTATAATAGAAATGGACATGACTCAATTTCCAAAGACATAATTAATACATACAATTTAATACAACTGTCTATAAGAAGTTATTTAAGTGTTAGAATGAAGAAAAAGAATGTGCAGGAGGGAGAAGTGCCAACTTTACTAGGTGAAAAGGAGGATGAATCAGATGAGAATGGAGTTAATTACAATTCTGAGTGTGATATTAAACAGCAGGAAGAATTAGATCATTCCACATCTTATGACCCTCCCCCCAAATTAACCCTTCATGGGTGGAGGAAGAAGGGGGAGGGAGAGAGGCAGAAACACAATCAGTTTCTCCTGTAAAGCAGGACATGACAAGATTAGAAAAAGCATTAATTAAGGCAAAAAATGAAGAAGATTATATCTTTGATTTTATAACTGCATATCCTGTGATTGAAAAACTTGACTCTTCAGGTCAAAAAGAGAGAAAATACACTCCTTATAATTTGGAAAAAATTAGAGATTTGAAAAAGAGTTGCACTCTTAATGGGGCTACATCATCTTATGTGAAGATCTTACTAGATAATTTGTCTTATGAAATCTTAATCCTGAATGACTGCAAATCCATAGCTAGAACATGTCTAGAACCTGGACACATTTTATTGTGGTTTTCGGAGTTTAATGAATTATGTCAGATTCAAGCCCAATGCAACAGGCAAACAGGAGCTAATGTACAAATAGCATTTGACCGACTAGTTGGTGAATGTCAGTATAGAGAGAATTCAGAACAGATTTATTATCCCATACCAGTGTATGAGCAAATTTCTAAGGCTGCAATAAAAGCTTGGAATTCTCTCCCTGGACAGAAGGATGGAAGTAAAGCTTTCACAAAAATAGAGCAAGGTCCCAATGAACCTTTTTCTGATTTTGTGGGACATTTGCAAACAGTTGTAATAAGAACCATTGGAGATAATGCTGCCACAGAAATAATGACTAGACATTTGGCTAAAGAAAATGCCAATGAGGTTTGCAAAAGAATTATATGGGGGCTAGACAAAGATGCTCCTTTAGAGGAGATCATAAGATGCTGCGCCACAGTGGGCACAAATGCTTATTATACCCAAACTATGATGAATATGGGAAGACATGGTCTCTCTTGGCAAGAGACTTCTAGAGAAATTCGTTGATATTTTAAATATGGAAAAGTTGGACATCTTACAGCTCAGTGTAGATATGGAGATAGAGTGAGAAGACAGTGTGAGAGAATAAAACCCAAAACCCCATGTCCAAAATGTAACCGAGGCTTTCACTGGGCCTCTGAATGTAGATTGACTCAGAGAAATGAGAGGTGGGGCCCAGTTTCAGGGCCCCAGGTGGGCCAAGATGACAGCAAGATTACACCCAGAGAGGGACTTCCGGCCAAGGTGGTGGAGAGGAAATACACTGCTGTGTAACCTCCGTGTTTTTCTCTCACTATCCATTGCATTTCATGCCTCTGAATTAATGCTCGACTGAAAAAAAAACATACAATTACTTACCAAGAGAAACCATCCTTGAGACTCGTCAAGAAAGGTCTGTTTTTGTGCGAGGGCGGGGACGGTATTTAAATCTGAAGCAGTCTGCGGGCAGCAGCTGCAGCGAGAGCACAGATAGCAGCTCAGAGCCGAGCAGAGCGGAGAGGGGGTGGGGCGTGATCGCAGCCGTCTCTGAGGGGAGAGCTTTGCTACAGGATTAGATACTTTGCTCCAGCAGCAAGTCAGCAGCCCAGCAGAGAAGCTAAAAACACCGGGGGTGAAGAATACAACCCAAAACAGCTGGAGTCTCTCGGGACCTGGCCACCCCTCCCCCACAGTGTCTCAGCACTCTCTCGGATCTCTGTGCACAGGCGCAGCACAGTAGGACCTGGGCCTCACGGCTACTCGTCCCTCCCCCAAAGAAAGCAGCCTCCATTCAAGAGTTTTTTTTCTTCTGTTTCTTTGATAGGTTGTCTTTGATTATTAGACAGAATGAGCAAGAAACTGAAAAAGAATTTAACCTTGACAGCTTCTATACAGATAAAGAGCAGACTCCAAATCCTGAGGAGACTAAAAACAAACAGTCCCCAGGTGAATCCCCAAAGGAGGAGATCATCTGTTCTTCAGCACAGATGAATCTCATGGAGGAAATTAAAAAGGCTCTCACAAGGGAGCTAGAAGAAAAATGGGAAAAGGAGAGGGAGGCTTTGCAAAAGGAGAGGGAGACTTGGCAAAAGAGCCTGGAGAAGTCAGTTAAAGAGAGAGTGGATAAAGAAACCAAATCCTTGAAAAATAGGATTGGTGAACTGGAAAACAAAATTGGCGAAATGGAAAAAAATTCCACAGAACAAAAGAACTCAATTGGACAGTTAGAAAAAGATCTTTAAAAAGTGAGTGAAGAAAATACCTCACTGAAAATCAAGGTCGAACAATTGGAACTGAATGACTCAAGGAGACAAGAAGAATCAGTCAAGCAAATCCAAAAAAATCAAACAATGGAAAAGAATGTGAAATAACTTCTGGGGAAGACAACAGACCTGGAAAACAGATCCAGGAGAGACAACCTGAGAATCATCGGACTCCCAGAAAAGTATGATGAAAAAAAGAGCCTGGACACTATTTTCCAGGAAATTATCAAAGAGAACTGCCCAGAAGTCATAGAAACAGAAGGTAAAATAGACATTGAAAGAATTCATCGATCCCCTACTGAAAGGGATCCTAAAATCAAAACACCAAGGAATATAGTGGCCAAATGCCAGAACCCTCAGGCGAAGGAAAAAATACTGCAAGCGGAGGAGAAAGAAATTTGTGACCAAAGATGAACTAGAGACCATTACCGATCACAAAATAGAAAATTTTGATTATATCAAATTAAAAAGCCTTTGTACAAACAGAATGAATGCAAACAAGATTAGTAGGGAAGCAACAAACTGGGAAAACATCTTTACAATTAAAGGTTCTGATAAAGGCCTCATTTCCAAAATATATAGAGAACTTACTCAAATTTATAAAAAATCAAGCCATTCTCCAATTGATAAATGGTCAAAGGATATGAACAGACAATTTTCAGATGAAGAAATTGAAACTATTACCACTCACATGAAAGAGTGTTCCAAATCACTATTGATCAGAGAAATGCAAATTAAGACAACTCTGAGATATCACTACACACCTGTCAGATTGGCTAAGAGGACAGGAAAAAATAAT
This sequence comes from Antechinus flavipes, assembly GCF_016432865.1. NCBI lineage: Eukaryota > Metazoa > Chordata > Mammalia > Dasyuromorphia > Dasyuridae > Antechinus > Antechinus flavipes. The sequence continues at coordinate 399,008,767 of NC_067398.1, forward strand.
GATGAATGTTGGAGGGGATGCGGGAAAACGGGGACACTGATGCATTGTTGGTGGAGTTGTGAACGAATCCAGCCATTCTGGAGAGCAATCTGGAATTATGCCCAAAAAGTTATCAAACTGTGCATACCCTTTGATCCAGCAGTGTTTCTATTGGGCTTATACCCCAAAGAGATACTAAAAAAGGGAAAGGGACCTGTATGTGCCAAAATGTTTGTAGCAGCCCTGTTTGTAGTGGCTAGAAACTGGAAAATGAATGGATGCCCATCAATTGGAGAATGGCTGGGTAAATTGTGGTATATGAATGTTATGGAATATTATTGCTCTGTAAGGAATGACCAGCAGGATGAATACAGAGAGGCTTGGAGAGATCTACATGGACTGATGCTAAGTGAGATGAGCAGAACCAGGAGATCATTATACACTTCGACAACGATATTGTATGAGGATGTATTCTGATGGAAGTGGATTTCTCTGACAAAGAGACTTAACTGAGTTTCATTGGATAAATGATGGACAGAAACAGCTATACCCAAAGAAGGAATACTGGGAAATGAATGTGAACTATTTGATTTTTGATTTTCTTCCCGAGTTATTTTTACCTTCTGAATCCAATTCTCCCTGTGCACTGGGAGAACTGTTCGGTTCTGCAAATATGTATTGTATCTAGGATATACTGCAACATATTTAACATATATAGGACTGCTTGCCATCTTGGGGGGGGGGGGGAAGGAGGGAGGGAGGGGAAAAAACGAAACATAAATGATTGCAAGGGATAATGCTGTGTAAAGATTATCCTGGCATGGATTCTGTCAATACAAAGTTATTATTAAATAAAATTAAATTAAAAAAAAAAAAAAAGATTACACCCAGAGAGTCTTTAGAAATTTGATAGTAAGATATGATCAATCAACTAAAAGGCAAACAGATGGAAGGAGATTACACAATCAATGAGCCAAAAGGCAATCGGAGGTGAAGGGGGGGGGGGGGTGGTGATAGCAATGTAGCTGCAACAAGACTCCAGCCAGCAGTCTCTCTTTCTGCTTCCCTTTCCATTCCCCTGCCTCCACCCACCAAAACAGTAATTTTCTATACAACACATCAGGACACATCAGGACAGGATGCCCATCAATTGATAAATGCTTAAGTAAGTTGTGCTATATTAATAGTACTATTGTACTGTAAAAATGAAGAAATAGATGATTTCAAAAAGACATAGAAAGACATTTGAAATGATACAGAGTAAAGTAAGCAGAACAAGAACAATTTATACAATATGACATCAGATTATAAAAGTGAATAATTTTGAAGATTTTTGTAAAATGATCAAGAATGAAATGAGTAGAACTAGTAGAACAATATATACAATAACAATACTATAAAAGCAAGGCTATTTGAGAGGTAGAAGAATTAATCAATATGATGACCATTCATGAATCCAGAGAACTAGTGAAAAAACATACTATCTAACTAGTGACAGGGAACATATTTAGAATGAAGAACATCTACATCTACATATACATATATATACATATATGCACACATTCATATGTATACAACATTAATATTTATTATATAAAGAGAAAATTAAGGGGTTTGTTTTGTTTAACTATGAGTATTTGTTAAAATTAGTTTTTCTCTTATCTTTTCTTTCAGTAAAATAAAGTATAGGAAACAAAATCATTTTAATTAAAAATATCTGAAATTATATAGGCTATACATACATCTTAAATTTAGTAATTCCAAAATTAAGTTCATTATTTTCCCTTAAAAATCTTTGTTTTTAATTCTCTTTATTTACTCATTACCCCCGCAACTTCATCTCCTCCCCCACCCATAGGCAATTTGTGACCAAGTCCTATTGATGTCATCTCTGTAACATCCTTTGAATATACTTCCTTACCTTCTCTAATGCTGACACTACCTGGTTCAGGCTCTCATCTTCTCACACTTAGAATATTAAAATAATCTGCTACTTGGTCTACTCACTGTGTTTCTTTCCACTCTATCTGTCCTCCACTCACCTCTCAAAGTGATTTTCCTAAAGGGCATGTACATTCATGTTACTCCCCACGTCATCCCCAGTGCAACTCAATATTTTCATATCAACTTTGGAATAAATATAAAATCCTCTTTTTACCATTTGAAGCCTTTCATAATCCAGTCCCTACCTGCCTTTCCTAACTTCTGACACTTTACATCCTTCTAAGTACTCTTCAATGACACTGGCTTCCTTTCTGGGCTTTGCATACAACATATTTCCTAGCCAATTTTCTTATATATACTCTTCTCATCTTCCTGTGCTTCAATGAGTCAGAGGAAGAATGAGGATGACCAGAAGCAATATTAATGGATGGAAGAGAAAGATTTCTTATTTCTGCCCTCCAAATGAGCAGTACACATATATGGGTTCTGTTGTTTCAAGACTCATATTCAGTGTCATATCTCATCAGGTATATGCATTTTCCTTCCATTACTTCACATTATATTTGTTTTTGGTTGTATAATGTATTTGTAATTTGTGAACACAGATACATACATACATATATACATATTTTCATACAACACATAGAGGCAGATAGATATTGCGAGAAAAAACGATCCTAAGGTTTCATTCCACTTCCAAACTTCTATTCACAGTGATACACAAACTTAGGAATTTTTTACTTTGTGGGTGTTGATGATAAAGAGGCTAGAAGGATTTCATTTTAGGCTTATTGTTCAGATGGAACATTTCTTTGCTAAGTATTCAAAGGTACAAGTGAATGACAATGTCAGCACAGAGTAAGTTTATAGTTGTATTTATTTGCTAATGTGACAAAGGATGAACAGCAATGCCATATTGAATAATATTAATAACAATGGACATTTTTTTCTTCATTCCTGATTTCATTGAGAAGGCTTTTAATTTATCCCCACTATAGAGAATGCTTTCTCTTGGTTTTAGATAGATAATATGTGTTGTGTGAAGAAATAGTCCATGTATATGTTTTCTAGTGTTTTTTAATAGAAATGAGCATTATATTTTGTGAAAAGTTTCATCTACATCTGTTAAGATAATCAAAAACACTTTGTTGTATTTTAATTGATACAGCCACTTACACATTTTCCCCTGAATATTGACCCAGCTGTGCATTCTTGGTAAAACAACAACAACAATAACAACAACAAAAAAAAAAAGCCTCATCTGATCATAGTATGTATTCTTTGTGATATATTGCTGTAATCTTCTTGTTAGTATTTTATTTTAAAAATTTGCACCAATATTCAATATCATTATCATATCTAAATACAGTTGTATTTATCCATTTTTCCTAATTAGTTTAAATATCAAAAATATGTCTGTAGCCTAAAATGAATTTGGGAGGACTTCTTTTCTAATTTTAAAACATAGTTTATGGAGTATTGATGTTAATTGTTCTTTAAAATTTTTATAGAATTCACTTGTAAATCTATATAGTCCTGGTAATTTTTTCTTAAGGAATTTATTGATGTTTTGTTCAATTACTTTTTCTAAGATGTTTAAAACACCTTTTATTTCCTCTTTTTTAATATGGACAATTTATATTTTTGTAAATATTTATGCATTTCACTTTGATTTTCAGTTTTACTTGTAAACAGACAAAATAAATTTTAACAATTGTGCATTTCATTTTTAATGGTAATACACTCACCATTTTCATTTTTTATACTAGCAATTTGGATTTTTTTGTCTTTAAAATCAAATTAACTCAATTTTTTTTAAAACTTTGTCTTTGATGTGGAAACTTCAGAATTTGACTGCTATATTATTGGGGGTTTTCATATTGGATCTCTTTCAGAGGATGATCAATGTATTCTTCCAATTTACATTTTACCTTCTGGTTCTATGATCTTAGGGCATTTTCCTTGATACATTCTTGAAATATGATGTCTAGGCCTTTCTTTATTCAAGAGGTAAATCTCCCCTTGATTTCATTTCCAAATTATTTGTTTTTTCTGTTGCTATAATTCACTTTTTCTTCCATTTTTTTTCATTCTTTTCTCTTTGTTTTGTTCTTTTTTGCTGTTTCATGGAGTCGAGCTTCCACTTACCCAATTCTAATTTCTAAGGAATTACCATCTTCAGTGAACTTTTACTCCTTTCTCTGTGTGTGTATGTGTAATGTGTGTGTGTGTGTGTGTGTGTGTGTGTGTGTGTGTGTGCATGTGCCACTTGTCCAGTTCTGGCTTTTAAGGAGGTATTTTCAGCAATGAAGTTTTGTACCTCCTTTTCCATCTGACCACTTGTACCTCTAAAGTGTTATTTTTTTGGTTATTTTGTTTAATCAAGTTATTTTGTCTTTTAACCAAGCTGTTAATTGTCTTTTCAAAATTTTCTTACATCCCTCTCACGTCTTTTCCCAATTTTTGATTTTGAAAATAATTTTCTAGTTATTTCAGGAATTCTTGTGGGGCTTGAATTACATAAATATTTTTTTTTCCTTTAAGGCATATTTGTGGCTACATTTAAAATTGTTTTTTTTTAACTTTTGTCTTGATCTTCCCTGCTAACATAGTAAGTTTTTATTGTCAGGGTATATTTTTTATTGTTTATTCATTTTTTCCATCCCTTTCTTAATTTTGAACTTTATGTTCAAGTCAAACAGTTCCAAATTTGGGGGAGAGGGCACTATCCCAAGAAACAGGTCTTTTCCCACAGCTGTTTTAAATATTAGTTTTGGAGTTCGCAATTTTTTCAGTGTTTCCAAAGTGGTGTTATCTGAAGAGGAGTGTGGTCATTGATCTGCTCTCTGCTATTCCCCCAAAGATTACACCGTATTTTGTTCTTGCATACCACAAAGTTGTTCAGGGAGCCTGTTCTCTTATCACTGAAAGTGATCCTGTTCCTTTTGATTCCTGTCCCTTTTTGACTGTAAGTGCTCATCACTGCCCTGGAAATATAAGCCAGAAATAAGTTATATGCAGGAGAGATTCCAAATAGCATCTTCTCCATTCCATGGTAGTGCAGAAGTCTTCTTTACACACTGTCTGACCAGTTGCCAGGTCTCCTTACCATCTCTGATTTGAAAGCTCCTGAAGCAAAAATTTCTGATATTGTTGGCCTCAAGACTTTTAGCTGGTGATATTTCCAGGCATTCTGCAGGCTAGGCCCAACCTAGTATCACAGATCTTTCTTTTCTGCTTTATTTATCTTGGAGGGGAATAATTTCTCATCCAGTCTTTAGATTAATTAAGCCACTCTAGAATATGATATGAAGCATTACTTTAAAGTTGTTTTGAGGGAATGTTTAAAGAGTTTACTTACTGATACTCCATTCTTTTTGCCCTGAGACCTATGGAGAGGGTCATGAAAATTTTATAATGTAGTGGGAAGATCAGCTATTATTAAACATGAATTAAATATTATTATGGAATGTAAATATAACAAAATAGGTGTATAAGTGTATAGAGGAGAACATTATAATCATTTTTAGAAATACACTCTATCCCTCATCATTATTGGAATATGGTTCTTATAGAAATCCTGTTTGAAATACTAAGATCGTAAGTATAGGATTTAGAATTGAGCTGTTTTAGAAATTAAAGATGTTTCGGAATATTACAGAAATTGAAAGCACACAAAAAAGGTACATTTTCCACTATGTTTAACAAATATCCTAGTATTTGTTCATGTAATGGTTTTTTTTAAAAAATCTAATTATTTAACAAATAATTTATTATAATTCTTCAAATTTATTCATTTTTAAAATTAGGCTGCAATAATAATGTGACATTACTATAGCTTTAAAATTTGTAAGACATTCCACATAAATGTGAGCAATGTTTTACAAGTATCATTATTTCCTTTTAAAAACCAACTCCACAATTATATTGGTGTGGGGGAATCTACTGAAGCAACTCCCTCTGTCAGTGCAATAACTTAGTTTTGAACAATTGCAGGTAACACTGAGATGTATTTGTGTGTGTGTTTATATTTATATATGTAGGTATATATATATATGTATATATATATATGAATAAAAGGAAATATGACTCTGTCCCTACCCTTACGGAACTTTCATTCTAATGAAGCTATATATACTGAAAGGAAAGTTAGGAGACTGGCAAAATATTTGTGATGGAGCATAGGAGTAACATTGTCTGAAGTGACTAAAATGTGCAGTAGAGATAATAATTACTGGTCAAATAAAATTAAATTTTACCTATTAGTCCAGAGAATTGAGGGTTAGAGTTCATTTACTTCCAATAGGAATGAGTTGAAGATGTTCAGAGTGGAGATGTCATTGTGTAGAAACTGCTTAAATTCTAAATATATTACTTAACATCTATAATCTCTTCTACTAAAGGATGTTAAGGCTGATGAATTGCTTAGCTTGTGGAGTTCTGAACTTCAGTAAGTATAAGTTAATGAGGCTTTTCTTCAAAAGTATGGTCAGCCTTTAATAGCAAAGACTCAACAGAGTGCCTATAAAAGAACAAATAGTCTCAGATTAGACAAATGGATCAGGTTAAAGTTTCCAAGTTGGAATTGGATTCATGAATGCACATCACATATCTAGCATGTATGAAATAGGGATACTAAAAAGATTTGTGTAATCAATATTTGTTTTAAATACATTTATATATAAAGTTTGAGACTTTGAGGCTGGTCTATGCACAATGATATCATCATGCAATTTAACATTTTACATTTATAAATAAAGTAAGTGAAATTCACTTTGAACTTAGCTCTTCCTGACTTCAAGTAGGCTTTCTAAATATTATACTATATTATAGTATTCTTTAATTTGAATCTGAGAGGAAGACTAAGGTAAATTTAGAGCAAACTTTTTTTTAAAAAGTCAGTTTTCTCAATTACTAAAGAAATTATTTAAACTTGATTTGTTGGACTAAAATCATCAGGGTGAGAAGAATGGGACATATATAATTTGTATCAATGGAGAGAATAAGTGATTTAGTGAGCCATTCAAAGAAGTAATGTGCACATTTGCTTAATAGTAGCATGCTGGAATTGCTGGCACAATTAGAAGATTGACAACAAGTAGGTATGGAACACCATCTCACACTGTGTATAAAGATAAGGGCAAAATAGGTATGACATTTAGAAATAAAGTGGTATTTCAGAATTCCTCTGCTGCAAAATTCATCAAATTAGTGTGAAGCATTTCAAGAAGGAAAAAGATGCTTCAGCACTTAGCACTTGGTCAGCACTCAAACATGCGTGTAGTCTTGGTTGAGCAGTATGAATGTGAGGTTGTCCAGGTAAGTCCCTCCTCCACCACTGCTATTGCTTTTGGTCATGAGCAGCTCCTCACCAGTTCATCATGCTTGTGGAACCGTCAGATAGGAGTCACAAAGCAGAATTTGTGCAAATCGGTGGATAGATAAGGGGCCAATTCCTGAAGGATGTGGCTTTAGCATATTTTCTTCAAGCTCCACAACAGTAGTCCTTGACAGGGCATGGAGTGGCTAGGGCTCCTTATCAGGAGAGGAAGCAACTGGAGCAGTAGCAGCAATGGTAGCACAAACAATAGTGGTGAGAGCTCAGACAGAGGCTGCAGTGGTGGCAGCAGAGGAACTAGGAGTCCTAGCAGTCCTGAGCTCCTGACAATAAAGAGTGTAGGACCACAGCTTCTGCTTCCACATCCAAGCCTTTCCCCACCTCCTACCCTCAGGAAAGTTTGGATGTCATGCCATGGCTGGGCAACTCTCAGAAAGTAAGTTGGGTTAACAAGAGAGAAATACCACTGAGTTGGGTGCCTAGTTTCTCTGCAGGTGAAAGCCCCACTTGAACTTTTAGGGAATTGGGGGGATAGTTAGCAATGGAGTAAAGATGTACTCATAGTTAAAAAGAAACTTTTGCCACTTATATTGCCTTCTGGGGTGGTAATGACAAGTACTAAGATACCCCTGTAAAGAGTGATATCATAAGAAAATTAGGGGAGCATAGAATAGTTTGTCTGTGGATCTATGTCTATGTAGATCTATGGATAAGGGAATAATTTAGCACCAAAGAAGGGGGATAATTGTTGGATATAAATTGCATAACTTTAATTGCTTTGAATTTAAAATATTTTGCATATGGGGAGTATACACATAGTCAGTTAAGACTAGAAAAAAGCAGAAAACTGATGAAATAAGTTGTATCAAGAAAATGACAAATAAGAAATATTGGAGGAGATGTAGCAAAATTGAAGCACTAATGCATTGTTAATGGAATCCTTTTGGAGAGTAATTTGGAACTATCCCCAAAGGCTATAAACGTGCATATTCTTTGACCCAGCAATATCACCACTAAGCCTATAGTCCAAAAAAAGTTTTTTTGAAAGAGAAAAGAATATATATATACGTATATATGTATATGTGTATATATATATATGTATACAAAAATTTTATAGCAGCTTTTGTATGTGTATGTGTGTATGTATGTGTATGTGACTACAAAATACTAGAAATTATAGAGATTCCCTTTTAATGCAGAATTGCTTAAAAAGCTGTCATAGATCACTCTGATAGAATACTATTGTGATATAAGAAATATCAGCAGGTCATTTTCATAAAAAAAAAAAAACAACTTGAAATGTCATATAGAACTGATCAGCAGAATGGAGTGAGCAACATCAGGAAAACATTATGTATAGTAGAAACAATATTGTATGTTGGCCGGCTATGATGGACTTAGTTATTCTCAGAAATAAAATTATATAAGATAATTCCAAAGAACTCACTATGAATCCTCTAGAGAAAGAATGTAGAGTATGAGTGCAAATGAAAGTATATTTTTAAATTTTCTTTTTCTTGGTTTTTGTCTGTATTTTCTTTCACAAAATGACTAATATGGAAATATTGTATGCATGACTTCACATGTGTAATCAATATCAATTTGCTCGCTCCCATTAGTAAAGAAGAGGAGAAAGAAAAGGGAGAGAAAAATGTTAAAAATTATACAATAATTAGAAAAAATATAATATTAAATATTGTAACATGCTATGAACCAAATAAGCATAGCTTTTGCCTCCAGTAGTTATTATGTATGACCTCTTTATAGCATTTGACAATGTTAATTTCCTTTATGAAACTCTCTTTCTCTGATGTTATTTGATCATATATCTCCTGATTATTGGAATAGTTTATGTCTGTTTTTTCCTTTTGCTATTTTTCCTTCCTTACTGTAAATGTTCAAATAATCCAAAGTCCAAGCTTTAGAAAAACATTCTCTTACTAACATCCGTTGGTCAGATGTTTCTTCTCTCATAAGCATTAAATATCAATTCTGTGGATGACTCACAAAGTAGTCCATGGCCATGAATACCTTACAGCATTTTTGGATATATCATCATTACCTCAAATTCAGTAGGCCCAAAACCAATGTCATCTTTTCCCCCCAACACATGTTTTCACAATGATCATTTTTTTTCTATCAAGGATAGTATCATTCACTCAGCATTCTAGGCTTAGAACTTCAGCATCATGTTCATAAACATGGGGGTATCTTGAATAAAACTTGGTCCAGCAAACAATGAATACCATGACTAGGTCTTATGTATTTGAAATCACAGTATTCAGTGGTGTAATTATGTAAAATGGGGCAGTTTGTTATGGCCTAATGGAAATATACAGCTTGATTTCAAGTAAAGCAATCATTTTAAAGAATTTACTACTTTTACTATTTAAACATATCTGTAGTTAAAAATGAAAAAAAAAAGAGTTGTTAAAAAAACTAATCTTTCAGTGTAAAACACACAAAACAAAAATTAAAACAAAACAAACAAAAGATGTCACAAAATATAGACTTTTTTTAATAAAGGAAAAGTATTGTAGTAGATGTCCTGATCTACTATGAAACAATAGCTCCCATTCTTTTCTATTATTTGCATATATTGTTGAAACATTTGCTTCTGATTCTTAGACATGAGATATATCTTATTTCTTGTCATTTACATCCATTTAATTTGAATTCTTCACACTAATATTACCATTAAAATAGGATATTTCTGGAAGAATGTTAAAAGAAATTGACACCCGAGTTTGAGTTAATAGATGAATGCTTACAGCTAACTAGGGACATATTTTAAGTAAGTACATTTTTATTTTTGTTATCTTAGAGGGTCACATCAGAAAATGGAAACATGTTGCTGTTCCCCAGTGTATTTAAAATAATAAATGTATCCTTGTTTTTAGAAATGGAGCAGCTGAAACATAAATCCTGTATTTCATGATGCAGTAGAGTCTTATGCAGCATAGCTAGGGAATGAGGTATCACAGTTAATTAGCTAGTCTGTTAAATAATTACCCTATATACCACATATGGAATCCCAGGGTTCAAAGAACTTGGATAGTTAAATATATTAATGATAAAGTGATATGAGGCAAGGGTAAATAGAGGTTGTCCCATGCCTCTGCCATTAACTAGTTATATGACCTTGGATAAGTCATTTCTGTCTGGACATCTATAAATCATCTGTAATGAAAAACAACAAACCACTAGATTTGCAATCAGGAGATTTATGTTCAAACTACAGCTTTCCTTACTGAAAACCCTTAAACAAATGATATCACCTTTCTAGATCTGTTTCATCTTCTCTATAAAAAGTGAATTGGGACTTCCAGTTAAGATGGCGGAGAGGAGGCACACAGCTGCATAAGCTCCACGCTTTCTCTCACTATCCATTTCATTACAAGCCTCTGAATTAATGCTTGACTGAAAAAAAATCCACAAATAGTTACCAAGAGAAGCCATCCTTGAGATTCGCCAAGAAAGGTCTGTCTTTACTGGAGGGCTGGGACAGTTTTAGATCGGGCGCAGGCTGCGGGCAGCGGCAGTGAGTGATCGCAGCCGTCTCTGCGGGGAGAGCTTCGTAACAGGTTTGGATACTTTGCTCCGGCAGCAAGTCAGCAGCCCAGCAGAGAAGCTAAAAACACTGGGGGTGAAGAATACAACCCCAAACAGCTGGAGTCTCCCGGGACCTGGCCGCCCCCCCCTGATGACAATCTGAGAATCATTGGACTTCCAGAAAAACATGACGAAAAAAAGAGCCTGGACACTATTTTCGAGGAAATTATCAAAGAGAACTGCCCAGAAGTCATAGGAACAGAGGAAAAAATAAACATTGAAAGGATTCATTGATCACCCACTGAAAGGGATCCTAAAATCAAAACACCAAGGAATATAGTGGACAAATGCCAGAACCCTCAGATGAAGGAAAAAATATTGCAAGCGGCTAGAAAAACCCAATTCAAGTATCAAGGAGCCACAATAAGGATCACCCAGGATCTGGCAGCATCCACATTAAAAGATCGAAGGGCCTGGAATATGATATTCCGAAAGGCTAAGGAACTTGGTATGCAACCAAAAATAACTTACCCAGCGAGAATGAGCATCTTTTTCCAGGGAAGAAGATGGACATTCAACGAAGTAAGCGAATTTCATCTATTTCTGATGAAAAAACCAGAACTTAACAAAAAGTTTGATCTACAAATATAGAACTCAAGAGAAATCTAAAAAGGTAAAGATTAATCTTGGGAACTATATTTTGACTATATAGATGTATAAAGAATACATGTATACCTTGTTCTAGAAATTGATGTGGAAAGGACATTGTATCAGAAAAAGGGTAAAGTGGGGGTAGTACATCTCATGAAGAGCATAGGAAAACTATTATATCTGAGAGAAAGAATGGAGGGGGATGAATATAGTGGGTATCTTACTGCCTTCAGAATTGGCTTTAAGTGAAAAATCTTAAGACATATTCAATCTATGGTGAAACTTCTCCCACCTCATTGAAAAGTGAGAAGGGAAAAGTGAAAAGGGAAGGAATAAGCTAAGCGGAAGGGAATACGGGAACTGGGAGGGAAAGGGGTAAGATAGGGGGAGGAACTCTAAGGCGGGGGGAGGGATACTAAAAAGGAAGGCTGTGAGAAGCAAGTGGTGCTCACAAGCTTAATACTGGGAAGGGGGGAAAGGGGAAAGAAGGGAGAAAAGCGAAAACCGGGGTTAACAAGATGGCAAGTAATACAGAATTGGTCATTCTAACCATAAATGTGAACGGGGTAAACTCCCCCATAAAGAGAAAGCAGTTAGCAGAATGGATTAAAAGCCAGAATCCTACAATATGTTGTTTATAGGAAACACACCTGAAGCGGGGAGATACATGCAGGTTAAAGGTAAAAGGTTGGAGCAAAATCTACTATGCTTCAGGTGAAGTCAAAAAAGCAGGGGTAGCCATCCTGATCTCAGATCAAGCTAAAGCAAAAATTGATCTAATTAAAAGAGATAAGGAAGGGCACTATATCTTGCTAAAGGGTAGCATGGATAATGAAGCACTATCTATATTAAACATATATGCACCAAGTGGGGTAGCATCTAAATTCTTAAAAGAGAAACTAAGAGAGCTGCAAGAAGAAATAGACAGTAAAACTATAATAGTGGGAGATCTTAACCTTGCACTCTCAGAATTAGATAAATCAAACCACAAAATAAATAAGAAAGAAGTCAAAGAGGTAAATAGAATACTAGAAAAGTTAGATATGATAGATCTCTGGAGAAAATGTAATGGAGACAGAAAGGAATACACTTTCTTTTCAGCAGTTCATGGAACCTATACAAAAATTGACCATATATTAGGAAATGAAAACCTCAAACTCAAATGCAGTAAGGCAGGAATAGTAAATGCATCCTTTTCAGACCACGATGCAATGAAAATTACATTCAACAAAAAAGCAGGGGGAAGTAGACCAAAAAATAATTGGAAACTAAATAATCTCATACTAAAGAATGATTGGGTAAAACAGCAAATCATAGACATAATTAATAACTTCACCCAAGAAAATGATAATAATGAGACATCATACCAAAATGTATGGGATGCAGCCAAAGCGGTAATAAGGGGAAATTTCATATCTCTAGAGGCCTATTTGTATAAAATAGAGAAAGAGAAGGTCAATGAATTGGGTTTGCAACTAAAAATGCTAGAAAAGGAACAAATTAAAAACCCCCAGTCAAACACTAAACTTGAAATTCTAAAAATAAAAGGTGAGATCAATAAAATTGAAAGTAAAAAAACTATTGAATTGATTAATAAAACTAAGAGTTGGTTCTATGAAAAAACCAACAAAATAGACAAACCCTTAGTAAATCTGATTAAAAAAAGGAAAGAGGAAAATCAAATTGTTAGTCTTAAAAATGAAAAGGGAGAACTCACCACTAACGAAGAGGAAATTAGAGCAATAATTAGGAGTTATTTTGCCCAACTTTATGCCAATAAATTCGACAACTTAAATGAAATAGAAAAATACCTCCAAAAATATAGCTTGCCCAAACTAACAGAGGAAGAAGTAAATATCCTAAACAGTCCCATCTCAGAAAAAGAAATAGAACAAACTATCAATCAACTCCCTAAGAAAAAATCCCCAGGACCAGATGGATTTACATGTGAATTCTACCAAACATTTAAAGAACAATTAACTCCAATGTTAAATAAACTATTTGAAAAAATAGAGATTGAAGGAGTCCTACCAAACTCCTTTTATGACACAGACATGGTACTGATACCTAAACCAGGTAGGCTGAAAACAGAGAAAGAAAATTATAGACCAATCTCCCTAATGAATATTGATGCTAAAATCTTAAATAAAATATTAGCAAAAAGATTACAGAAAATAGTCACCAGGATAATACACTATGACCAAGTAGGATTTATACCAGGAATGCAGGGCTGGTTCAATATTAGGAAAACTATTAGCATAATTGACTATATCAATAACCAACCAAACAAAAACCATATGATCATCTCAATAGATGCAGAAAAAGCATTTGATAAAATCCAACATCCATTCCTAATAAAAACACTTGAGAGCATAGGAATAAATGGACTTTTCCTTAAAATAGTCAGGAGCATATATTTAAAACCATCAGTAAGCATCATATGCAATGGGGAAAAACTGGAACCTTTCCCAGTAAGATCTGGAGTGAAGCAAGGTTGCCCACTATCACCATTATTATTCAATATTGTATTAGAAACACTAGCCTCGGCAATAAGAGTCGAGAAAGATGTTAAAGGAATTAGAGTAGGCAATGAGGAAACCAAACTATCACTCTTTGCAGATGATATGATGGTATACCTAGAGAACCCCAGAGATTCTACTAAAAAGCTATTAGAAATAATTCATAATTTTAGCAAAGTAGCTGGCTACAAAATAAATCCCCATAAATCCTCAGCATTTTTATACATCACCAACAAAACCCAACAGCAAGAGATACAAAGAGAAATTCCATTCAGAATAACTGTTGATACCATAAAATATTTGGGAATCTATCTACCAAAGGAAAGTCAGGAATTATATGAGCAAAATTATAAAAAAGTCTCCATACAAATAAAGTCAGACTTAAATAATTGGAAAAATATTAAGTGCTCTTGGATCGGCCGAGCGAACATAATAAAGATGACAATACTCCCTAAACTAATCTATTTATTTAGTGCTATACCAATCAGACTTCCAAGAAAATATTTTATTGATCTAGAAAAAATAACAACAAAATTCATATGGAACAATAAAAAGTTGAGAATCTCAAGGGAATTAATGAAAAAAAAAATCAAATGAAGGTGGCCTAGCTGTACCTGATCTAAAATTATATTATAAAGCAGCAGTCACCAAAACCATGTGGTATTGGCTAAGAAATAGATTAGTTGATCAGTGGAAAAGGCTAGGTTCACAAGACAGAATAGTCAACTATAGCAATGTAGTGTTTGACAAACCCAAAGCCCCTAACTTCTGGGAAAAGAATTCATTATTTGATAAAAACTGCTGGGATAATTGGAAATTAGTATGGCAGAAATTAGGCATGGACCCACACTTAACACCATATACCAAGATAAGATCAAAATGGGTCTATGATCTAGGCATAAAGAATGAGATTATAAATAAATTAGAGGAACATAGAATAGTTTATCTCTCAGACTTGTGGAGGAGAAAGAAATTTGTGACCAAAGATGAACTAGAGACCATTGCTGATCACAAATTAGAAAATTTTGATTACATCAAATTAAAAAGCCTTTGTACAAATAAAACTAATGCAAACAAGATTAGAAGGGAAGCAACAAACTGGGAAAACATTTTCACAGTTAAAGGTTCTGATAAAGGCCTCATTTCCAAAATATATAGAGAACTGACTCAAATTTATAAGAAATCAAGCCATTCTCCAATTGATAAATGGTCAAAGGATATGAACAGACAATTTTCAGAGGATGAAATTGAAACTATTACCACTCATATGAAAGAGTGTTCCAAATCATTATTGATCAGAGAAATGCAAATTAAAACAACTCTGAGATACCACTACACACCTGTCAGATTGGCTAAGATGACAGGAAAAAATAATGATGAATGTTGGAGGGGATGCGGGAAAACTGGGACACTAATACATTGTTGGTGGAGTTGTGAACGAATCCAACCATTCTGGAGAGCAATCTGGAATTATGCCTAAAAAATTATCAAATTGTGCATACCCTTTGATCCAGCAGTGTTTCTATTGGGCTTATATCCCAAAGAAATACTAAAGAAGGGAAAGGGACCTGTATGTGCCAAAATGTTTGTAGCAGCCCTGTTTGTAGTGGCTAGAAACTGGAAAATGAATGGATGCCCATCAATTGGAGAATGGCTGGGTAAACTGTGGTATATGAATGTTATGGAATATTATTGTTCTGTAAGAAATGACCAGCAGGATGAATACAGAGAGGACTGGCGAGACTTACATGAACTGATGCTAAGTGAAATGAGCAGAACCAGGAGATCATTATACACTTCGACAACGATATTGTATGAGGACATATTTTGATGGAAGTGGATTTCTTTGACAAAGAGACCTGAGTTTCAATAGATAAATGACGGACAAAAGCAGCTACACCCAAAGAACACTGGGAAACGAATGTGAACTATATGCATTTTTGTTTTTCTTCCCGGGTTATTTATACCTTCTGAATCCAATTCTCCCTATGCAACAAGAGAACTGTTCGGTTCTGCAAACATATATTGTATCTAGGATATACTGCAACATATCCAACATATAAAGGACTGCTTGCCATCTAGGGGAGGGGGTGGAGGGAGGGAGGGAAAAAAAATCGGAACAGAAACGAGTGTCAATATAAAGTAATTATAAAATAAAAATTAAAAAAAAAAGTGAATTGGACTAGATGAAAAGTTCTTAACTTGGAGTAATGAATTTATACAAATCAACTGTATTCCCTTTGTAATCTTATTAATTTATTTTATGCATTTGAATAATTTCTATGAAAATAAGTCCATAGGCTTTAACAGACGGCTAAAAAGGTTCATGACAACAACAATAATATCAATAACAAAAAAGCTTAAGAACCCTAGATAATCTCAAGGTCATCTTTTGAAATGAACATTTCTCCCTTATTTATCCTATAAGTTTTCAGTTTAAAATGTTCTGTTATTTGAATGGAATATCTCATATTACTTGTCTACAAACTCTACCCACCTCTCAAGAAAATCATCACCAGAAGTTACTTCCATTAGGAAAAAAAAAACTGGAAAGGGATGTATAGAAACATACAAGAGCCATGTGTTAATGTTGAATAGGTTTTGTACTATACTAGAAAAGTCATATATGCTTGAAATATTGGAAATTTCTTTACTTTTCTAACTAACCTGTAACATACTTGAGGGGATGGGAAATATCAATAGAACTTGCTCATAAATGAAAATTTGGAGACTTCACTACTTCCCATGGTTTTATTTCAGTTACTAAGAAGCTCTTTACTTGAACTATTCTTTGAAATGTCACAATCAAGATTATTGATCTTAAAATTTTCAGATCTATTAAAATAGAAATATCTTTGAAAAGCATAATACTTAGAATCCTTGTTAGGCAATTGCACTTGATTATGGAGAGAAAAGCACAGAATTAAGAGGTAAAACTACAAGGGAAGTCACAATCCAATCCCTTCTTTTATAGATGAAGCAAAGGGACACCAGATTAATAGTGTGTCTTACCCAAGGATACAAATATAAAAGAGAGAAGAGAGGTAATATGATCCCATAATCAATAGTTCCAAATACAATGTTCTTTCTTATGAATAGGCTTAATGATGGATTTAGTAGAGAAACTATAGAGACCTTCCTGATCAAGAGGACAAAAATGGGGAAGGACAAGAGCACTGAATCCAAATGAATGATTAAAATTATGCCTATAGTTAGTTTTATATATTTTCTGTTTCTCTTGAATTCATGCTATGATGCTGATGCCATAGTAGTTACTCAGTAAATATTTAATTACCACTAAAACTGTACTGAATATAATTTAATCTTTGCTCATATATAACATCCTTCAGTATCGTCTAGTGTCTCAGAATCAAGCTATATCATACAATATGTGCCAGGGATGCTTGAGAGAGCTGCTTAATAGGATGCAGGTTAATAGGATGCCAGGAAGCAGTGTTTATTGTCCAACTTATATTTTTGTTGATTCTTATTCCATATAAAATGTTTTATGCTTTTAAGTCATCTTTATGGTAGCAGGAGCAATAGAAAAAGGATATCTTTTTTCTTTGCAAAACCCCAATAAACTGCTTCATGAAGAGCACTAAAATAAAAAGACACCATTATAATACTTGAGCATAGTTCCCAAGGAGACCAACCATGTCACAAATTTTTTCTCCAGGAGCCACAAACAATAATTATGTGTCTCATATTATATTTACATAACAGAATCTCACATGCAACTGTAGAAATTAACATTTTCTTAACATTTACACAAGATAATATTCTGATGCCTGCATATACTAAATGAGCTCATTGTCTTCTGACTGTGAAAACCAATGAATGATTTAAAACACAAGTAGCAGATTATGAGCAATCTGTACTAATATCAGAAGTTGGAATCGGAATAAATTACACTATACTAATAAAGTGCTATTATTAGATTATATTAGATTAGTATCATCATCACTATCATAATAGTTATATGGTGCTTTCAGGTTTGAAAAACATTATATATATATATATATGTTATCTCATTTGATGCTCAGAATAACCTTCTGTTGTACCTATTATACTAGAAAAATCAACAATCCCTGTTGTAGCCTGGGAAATAATTACAACATGTTTAATTTTTGACTCTTGCACTCTACTGAATCAATATAACCATTGCATGACTTCATGTTTTAATTCAATCTTGGAATATGTCCTTCCATATTTTCAACATATAGTGGCTGACTATTAAGATGAGGCAGTTAGGGGACTCAATGGATTGATTTCTGGATCTAGAGTCAAAAAAACATGAATTGAAATATAGTCCCAGACACTCACTAGATTTGTGACCCTGAATAAGCCACTTAAACTTTGTTTACTTCTATTTCCTCATCTGTAAAAATAATTATATAATCTTTCCAAGAGTTGTTGTAAATATCAAATAAAATAATAATTGTAAAGCATTTGGTATAGTAAAAAAACACCATATAAATATGAACTAATCTTATCAAGATAAGGAACATTCCAAATGTGTTATAATGAATGTGCCAATGTTACAGACAATTTACAATTTTCATTTTAGAACTAAAATGACAAGAAGGATGGTACCATTTCAATGTCTGTAATAAATTGATTCAAAAAAAATTTTTTTTAAATAAATGAATTGATTCATCACCTCCACTACCACCACCACCACTACTACCACTACCACCACCACTAATAACAAAACAAATGTTATCATTTAAATCAGGTCAGTGATAGTTCCTCTTCAAAACTATCAGTCCTCTCATAACTTTACCTGAAATATTCCAAAAATACCCCCCCTAAAATAGCTTAAATGTCACTTTTTATTGTCTAAAGGTCCTTATCAGACAAGATTGAAACAAGATTGAGATGATAATTAAAATAGGAAAAAAAGAAATTTTCATATCAATTCGTAAGAAAAGTACCAACCAATCTTTACAATCCAACTCATGAAAACAACATAGCCTTTCCATTTACTCTTGTTTCTTCCCTACCAATGGAGAAGAAAAAAAATCACACTAGTCCTGAATTTATTGATAAATGATTTGGAAACGGACACGAGCCTAATGGGTGTTTTTAAGCCACCCACTGTCAATATTTCTATGCTAGGCTATTCTTCATGGTTAAGCTTTAATGAAGGTAAAGCTATTGATATAAGTGGGCAAGTTTGTTTAAATATCTGTTTATACAAGAAGAAGAATGGAGTCAGAATTAAAGCATCATGGAGTGACTTATTGGCATTATTTTGTATTTGGCAAGAGGCTGAAGACCATTCAGGGGTCTCAAAGAAAAAGTTCATAGTTTCAGAAAATTTTATTTCTAAATCTTCTCAATATTCTATAAAATTATGATCCCATAATACCATATTTCCAAATTCTGAGTAATTATTTGTATCCAGAATAATTTAATTGTGATCTTACATTATTTTTTATTATTATTATTATCTTCTATATATGTAAAAAAATTAGTTCTCAATAATTTCAGGTGACACTATTGACTGGAAGTCACAAATATACCTTGGATCTCATTATCTTAAAGCCTGATATGTTATATTGCATCACTCCCTTTACAGGATTCTCTATTACCCTTAAATAGTTGTAAGGGTATCTAGTTTTTCTAGATTTTCTCCAGATTTTCTAGAAAATTGGAGTTCAATTGCTCCAACTTGTTTTGATGAAGTTCCATACCTCAGTTACATTTAGCCACTAAAATTACTTTTTACAAAGGAAAATTTACTTCCAAGGTATAGTAACAGAATAAAAACATCACTCCACCCCCCAGTTTGAGGTTACCATCAAATACATGGTAGGTATGCAGAATAGGAGTAGAGGCTTCTACATTATAAAATTACTTCATGATTTTATACATTTTATTGTTGGAGTTCAAATGTTGGGTTTCTTGTTCTTCTCAAAACACAGCTGGTTTAGCTTAGAGCCCTCCGAATGTCTCCAAAATCAAAGGGTTTTGTCCTTCAACCTCTGCCTCTGCTTTCTTCTGCCTCCAACCAGCACAGAGATGGAATGAATCTCTTGTTTCCTTCACTTGGGGCCCGGCTAGCTTTCTGGTGAGTCTTTCAGACCAGCTTGGTCTCAGTGGGGGGCGTGCAGGAGCCCAGCCACCAACCACAGTGGTGTGAGATGAAGATGAATCTAGTTGTCCACTGAACTCTCGACTCGTAGCTTCTTCTTCTGAAAACTTCCTTGACTGGCCCATTGAAGCTCTATTTATGCTCCTTCAAGAGAGGGATTGTGGGTTTTCTCCCATAGTGCTCTCTGGCCCAAAGAGCTTCAAGGGAGGTATGAACTCACAAAGGTACAAAGTTTACTTTGTGAAGCTGGCATACTTGTGAACTCCAATGAGTAAAGATGTGAACACAAGCCTTGTATTAATTAGTTCTAGTTAGTACCTTGTTTCAGGTTCTGCCCAAAACATCTTCTTGTAAGATTAGATCAACTCTAATTAGTTAGCAGTTTGTAAGGATTCCAACATTTTATGATTACCAATGTAACTCACATTAATGATGATACACCACAAATTTTGAGTCTTTTCCAAGACATAAACTATATATACACACCCCTATATATAGACAGACTGACATAAAGATTAATATAGGTATACATACTTATATGTATATGTAGACATTTACATATATAATTATATACAAATGTGTATATGTGTTTCATATGTGTGTGTGTCATGAATATGGTATATACACACATATATATGTACACACATAGACAAATGTATGCTATATACACATTAGGAGTTATGCTTGTGTATAGATGTGTATATATATATATATATATATATATGAATAAATGTGTGGATATATGATATATATTGTGTGTATATGTATAAATCTATACATATATATTTGTGTGTAACAATGTGTGTGTATATTTTCTTTCCAGTGATGTATCCTGTTCTTCATATAGTAGTAAAAATAAGAAAGACTTTGCAAGTTCCAAGTCTTCATTTATTTAGAATGACAAGTGAAAAGATCACACGACTTTTTGTCTGCTGTGAAGTTACCTAGAATATTTTCTTTCTCTTTCAATGACAATGAAAATATATTTATAGAGATTGATATATATCAATTTGCCAATTCAAGAAGAAAAAAAAAATATTGATTTCTTTATGAGATGTTTGAATATCACAATCATCTTGGTACCCCCTCCCCCAAAAAAAGGAAAGAAAAAAATTTACTTCTGGATACCATGTGTACCAAAATTGACCAGTGATTTGAACATATACTTTTCAAATTTTCATGATAATAGTATAATTGTGGAGCTCAAACACATGCAGAATATCAGAATCATTGCCAATAAATTAATGATAGATAAGTTAGAAGCTCAAGTCAGAATGCTTTGGGATTATGATGAATTCATTCTTGAGGGTAGTGCTGTGACAGTACCTCAATTGCAATCAGATGGGTTTTCCATGTAGCAGGCCCTTTATAAATATGTTTAGTGTTTTCAGTCTTATTGTATTTAAAGATCATGTGAAAGTTACTTTAAAAATTAGAACATCTAAGTTATAAAGCAAAGCCTCCCCAAAGAACTTGACAAAATTATGATTTTGCACATTCAAAAATAATTTTTTTATCAGTTATATGCGATGATATAATTGAAATAGTTCTGTTTCTGCCACCTGGAGAGCAGGACAAGAATATAAGCCATAGTTACTTCTAGGATAGGAATATAAGCTATAGTTACTCAAATTTGGTCAGTTTGAGTTAGTTCATCAGTATGAAGATTAATTAATTGTGTTAGTACATTTTTATTATCAGTACAATTAAAATGAGTATTTTGCTTATTTTGAAAAAAAATATTTTAAAGTGAACTTAATTGTTAATTTGGAAAAAAAATAAACATTTTGTTTTCACAGAATCTGAGATTTGAAAAGGACCTTATCCACTATCCAGCCTAACCATATTTGAAAGAAATCTCAAATTAAGAACTATCTGATGAGTTGTCAAGTCTTAAAAGACTTAAAGATGTCTAAGGATGTAGAACTCATCACCTCCTAAGCCAGCCCATAATATATTAGGTCCTAATCTAATTGTAATGAAATATACTTTACATTGGGTTTTTTTTCAACCTCTTTACATTACTGCTACCTCATTCCACAAATGATTATTGATCTACCAGCAGGCTGAAATAGTGAGATACACTGAGTTTAGAGAAACGATGAGATAAGAAGTTGAAACAACAATCATCACCTCACTTCGGACTTTAGTGGAAGTGGCCCAAGACTTTGTGCCCAAAAGTGCTATGAGTAGCAGTTTTGTCTCTCTATTCACTTGTATGACTTCCTGTATCACATATAAGAGAATAAGTCTTATGTGGAGGGAGACATAGTAAAGATAACTTCTTCTGGAACTGACCGCAACTACTTTATCAGCATCTAAACTACTGAAGGCTTCAAAAAGAAAATTTTGGCTACAAAAGTAACACTTTGGCTCAATGTCATAAAAGTTTTGTTTTTTTTTTCAATTTAAATGTCACAAAGATTTATTTGTAAATATGCCTTTTTCTCCTTTTGTTGTTATTGTTCAGCAATGGACAATCTTTATAAACTCATTTAGAGTTTTCATAGCAAAGATACTTGAGTAATTTTCTATTACTTTTTCCAACTAATTTTACAGATAAGGAAACTGAGTCAAAAAGTTTATTGGATATACCCAAGGGTCTAAGGCTAGACTTGGGTCTTCTTGACTCTCAGCCACTGCTCTATCTGCTGTATTACCTAACTGCCCTTATCTCCCCTTCATAGTCTATCTACAATAGCCTTGTCACTTGGATCAGAGGGGTCAAACATTTGGACCACTCCTGAATGTAATACCAACTAGATTAAAGTGCAATGAAAAATATTGAATAAGATAAATAAAAATACAATAGAATACATACAAGGTTGTTTATTTTAGTTTTTTGAGTCAACATCACAGGGATTCTTATGTATGGTTCGGTGACCCTTGTTTCTGTTTGAGTTTTATACCACTGTTATGAAATATAGTTTTACCAACAGCCGTCCTAGAACCCTCTTTTCTTTATTATTGCTTCCAATAGAATGTTAGCAGCTTGAGAGTAGAAACTGTTTTATAAAGCAGCAGTTACTAAAACAATCTGGTATTGGCTAAGAAATAGACTAGTTGACCAATGGAATAGGTTAGGTTCAAAGGACAAAACAGCCAATAATTTTAATAATATAGTGTTTGACAAACTCAAAGACCCCAGTTTTTGGGATAAGAATGCACTATTTGACAAAAATTGCTGGGAAAATTGGAAATTAGTATGGCAGAAACTAGGCATTGACCCACACTTAACACCGTACACCAAGACAAGGTCAAAATGGGTTCATGACCTAGGCATAAAGAATGAGATTATAAATAAATTGGAAGAGCATAATATGGTTTACCTCTCAGACCTGTGGAAGAGGGAGGAATTTATGACCAAAGAAGAACTAGAGATCACTATTGACCACAAAATAGAAATTTTTGATTATATCAAATTGAAAAGTTTTTGTACAAACAAAACAAATGCAGACAAGATTAGAAGGGAAACAATAAACTGGGAAAATATTTTTACAGTCAAAGGTTCTGATAAAGGCCTCATTTCCAAAATATATAGAGAAATGACTCTAATTTATAAGAATCAAACCATTCTCCAATTGATAAATGGTCAAAGGATATGAACATACAATTCTCAGATGAAGAAATTGAAACTATTTATAGACATATGAAAATATGCTCCAAATCATTATTAATCAGAGAAATTCAAATTAACACAACTCTGAGATACCACTACACACCTGTCAAATTGGCTAGAGTGACAGAGAAAGATAAAGTGGAATGTTGGAGGGGATGTGGGAAAACAGGGACACTGATACATTGTTGGTGGAATTGTGAACACATCCAGCCATTCGGGAGAGCAATTTGGAACTATGCTCAAAAAGTTATCAAACTCTGCATACCCTTTGATCCAGCAGTGTTTCTACTGGGCTTATGTCCCAAAGAGATACTAAAGAAGGGAAAGGAACCTGTATGTGCCAAAATGTTTGTGGTAGCCCTGTTTGTAGTGGCTAGAAACTGGAAACAGAGTGGGTGCCCATCAATTGGAGAATGGTTGAGTAAATTGTGGTATATGAATGTTAGGGAATATTATTGTTCTGTAAGGAATGACCAGCAGGATGAATACAGAGAGGACTGGCGAGACTTACATGAACTGATGCTAAGTGAAATGAGCAGAACCAGGAGATCATTATATACCTCAAAAATGATACTGTTTGAGGATGTATTCTGATGGAAGTGGATCTCTTCGATAAAGAGAGCTAATTCAGTTTCAATTGATCAAAGATGGGCAGAAGCAGCTACACCCAAAGAAAGAACACTGGGAGATGAATATAAACTGCTTGCATTTTTGTTTTTCTTCCCGGGCTATTTATACCTCCTAAATTCAATTCTCCCTGTGCAACAAGAAAACTGTTCGGTTCTGCACACTTATATTGTATCCAGGATATACTGTAACCTATTCAACATGTAAAGGACTGCTTGCCATCTGGGGGAGGGGCTGGAGAGAGGGAGGGGAAAAATCGGAACGGTAGTGAATGCAAGGGATAATGTTGTAAAAAATTACCCTGGCATGAGTTCTATCAATAAAAAGTTATTTTTAAAAAAAAAGAGAGAGTAGAAACTGTTTCCCTTGTTTAATTGTGTCCTTAGCACAATGCTTGACACATAGTCATTATTTTGAAATAGATTATGAGGATTGAATCAGTGATTTCAGTGATATAGGTAATTTTTCCAGGATGAAATCTTTCACCAATGTGGGTCAACACTTTTTTTTCAACGAAAAATTTAATGAGTTAGCTAGTTCATTTTGTTGTTAAGTGATTTTTTTAGGGTTCCCCAGTTAGTATTTGTCAAAGGCAACATTTGAACTCAGGTCTTCCTTGAAATAAAAGCCGGTATATATCCATTATGCCATGTTATCTCTAGTAAGCACTTAATAAAAATTCATTCACTCATTTTAAAAATAGGAATGGGAGGACAGGGGCCAAGATGGCAGAGAGTAGACATATCTCTAACTGATCTCCTTTGAGCTTCTCTCAAATCCACAGAAGATTAAACATCTGAACTGATTTTAGAATGTAGGAACCCACAAATATTTGGAGTACAACAAATTTTCAGCAGAAGATACTTTGGAAGAACTTCAGATAGCATCTGTTTCAATTGGATGGGAGGAGAGGCTGCCAAGTCCAGAGCACAAGGTAGGAAGCCCTGGGCAAGTAGCCAGGGTAGGGAGCCAGGGCATTGCAATATCAATGCACCTTGAAATCTATTGCAAGGATCTTAGGCTACTCTGTTCTGGTTAGAAGCCAGTGGTTCAGGACTTCCGGCCAAGATGGCGGAGAGGAAATACACTTCTGTGTAATCTCCGTGTTTTTCTCTCACTATTCATTTCATTTCATGCCTCTGAATTAATGCTCGACTGAAAAAAAAAACCATACAATTACTTACCAAGAGAAACCATCCTTGAGACTCGTCAAGAAAGGTCTGTTTTTGCGCGAGGGCGGGGACGGTATTTGGAAGCAGTCTGCGGTAGCAGCAGCTGCAACCAGAGCACAGATAGCAGCTCAGAACGGGTGGAGCGGAGAGGGGGTAGGACCGCAGCCGTCTCTGCGGTGAGAGCTTTGCTATAGGAGCAAGTCAGCAGCCCAGCAGAGAAGCTAAAAACACCGGGGGTGAAGAATACAATCCCAAACAGCTGGAGTTTCTAGGGACCTGGCCACCCCTCCCCCACAGTGTCTTAGCCCGCTCGGATCTCAGAGCGCTCGGATCTCAGCGCGCGGCGCCATAGCACAGTAGGACCTGTGCCTCACGAATACCCTGCCCCTCCCCCAAAGAAAGCAGCCTCCATTCAAGGGGTTTTTTTTCCTTCTGTTTCTTTGATAGTTTGTCTTTGATAAATAGACAGAATGAGCAAGAAACTGAAAAAGAATTTAACCCTGGACAGCTTTTATACAGATAAAGAGCAGACTCCAAACCCTGAGGAGACGAAAAACAAACAGTCCCAGGTGAATCCCCGAAGGAGGAGACCTTATATCCCTCAGCACAGATGAATCTCATGGAGGAAATTAAAAAGGCTCTCACAAGGGAGCTAGAAGAAAAATGGGAAAAGGAGAGGGAGGCTCTGCAAAAGGAGAGGGAGGCTTGGCAAAAGAGCCTGGAGAAGTCAGTTAAAGAGAGAGTGGATAAAGAAACCAAATCCTTGAAAAATAGGATTAGTGAACTGGAAACAGAAAACAGCTCTCTAAAAAACAAAATTGGCGAAATGGAAAAAAATTCCACAGAACAAAAGAACTCAATTGGACAATTAGAAAAAGATCTTAAAAAAGTGAGTGAAAAAAATACCTCACTGAAAATCAGGGTCGAACAATTGGAATTGAATGACTCGAGGAGACAAGAAGAATCAGTCAAGCAAATCCAAAAAAATCAAACAATGGAAAAGGATGTGAAATACCTTCTGGGGAAGACAACAGACCTGGAAAACAGATCCAGGAGAGACAACCTGAGAATCATCGGACTTCCAGAAAAGTATGATGAAAAAAAAAGCCTGAACACTATCTTCCAGGAAATTATCAAAGAGAACTGCCCAGAAGTCATAGAAACAGAAGGTAAAATAGACATTGAAAGAATTCATCGATCCCTACTGAAAGGGATCCTAAAATCAAAACACCAAGGAATATAGTGGCCAAATGCCAGAACCCTCAGGCAAAGGAAAAAATACTGCAAGCGGCTAGAAAAACCCAATTCAAGTATCAAGGAGCCACAATAAGGATCACCCAGGATCTGGCAGCATCCACATTAAAGGATCGAAGGGCCTGGAATATGATATTCCGAAAGGCTAAGGAACTTGGTATGCAACCAAAAATAACTTACCCAGCGAGATTGAGCATCTTTTTCCAGGGAAGAAGATGGTCATTCAACGAAATAAGCGAATTTCATCTATTTCTGATGAAAAAGCCAGAACTTAACAAAAAATTTGATCTACAAGCACAGAACTCAAGAGAAATCTAAAAAGGTAAAGATTAATCTTGGAACTATATTTCGGCTGTAAAGATGTATAAAAAATACATGTATACCTTGTTCTAGAAACTAGTTGAGGAAAGGACATTGTACTAGAAAAAAGGGAAAGTGGGGGTACTACATTTCATGAAGAGGCAAAGAAAACTAGTATATCTGAGAGAAAGAATGGAGAGGAATGAAAATAGTGAGTATTTTACTGCTTTCAGAATTGGCAGTAAGAGAAGAATTTTAGACATATTCAATCTATGGTGAAACTTCTCCCACCTCATTGAAAAGTGAGAAGGGAAAAGTGAAAAAGGAAGGAATAAGCTAAGTGGAAGGGAATACGGGAACTGGGAGGGAAAGGGGTAAGTTGGGGGGGGGGACTCTAAGGGGAGGGGAGGGATACTGAAAAAGGGAGGGCTGTGAGAAGCAAGGGGAGCTCACAAGCTTAATACTGGGAAGGGGGTAAGGGAGGGGGTAAGGGAGTAAGAAGGGAGAAAAGCATAAACCGGGGTCAACAAGATGGCAAGTAATACAGAATTGGTCATTTTAACCATAAATGTGAACGGGGTAAACTCCTCTATAAAGAGGAAGCGGTTAGCAGAATGGATTAAAAGCCAGAATCCTACAATATGTTGTATACAGGAAACACACCTGAAGCGGGGTGATACATGCAGGTTAAAGGTAAAAGGTTGGAGCAAAATCTACTATGCTTCAGGTGAAGCCAAAAAGCAGGGGTAGCCATCCTGATCTCAGATCAAGCTAAAGCAAAAATTGATCTAATCAAAAGAGATAAGGAAGGCACTATATCTTGCTAAAGGGTAGAATGAATAATGAAGAAGTATCTATATTAAATATATATGCACCAAGTAGTGTAGCATCTAAATTCCTAAAAGAGAAATTAAGAGAGCTGCAAGAAGAAATAGACAGTAAAACTATAATAGTGGGAGATCTCAACCTTGCACTCTCAGAATTAGATAAATCAAACCACAAAATAAATAAGAAAGAAGTCAAAGAGATAAATAGAATACTAGAAAAATTAGATATGATAGATCTCTGGAGAAAATGTAATGGGGACAGAAAGGAGTACACCTTCTTTTCAGCAGTTCATGGAACTTATACAAAAATTGATCATATATTAGGACATAAAAACCTCAAACTCAAATGCAGTAAGGCAGAAATAGTGAATGCATCCTTTTCAGACCATGATGCATTGAAAATTACATTCAATAAAAAGCCACAGGAAAGTAGACCAAAAAATAATTGGAAACTAAATAATCTCATACTAAAGAATGATTGGGTGAAACAGCAAATTATAGACATAATTAATAACTTCATCCAAGAAAATGATAATAATGAGACATCATACCAAAATGTATGGGATGCAGCCAAAGCGGTAATAAGGGGAAATCTCATATCTCTAGAGGCCTATTTGTATAAAATAGAGAAAGAGAAGGTCAATGAATTGGGCTTGCAACTAAAAATGCTAGAAAAGGAACAAATTAAAAACCCCCAATCAAACACTAAACTTGAAATTCAAAAAATAAAAGGAGAGATCAATAAAATTGAAAGTAAAAAAACTATTGAATTGATTAATAAAACTAAGAGTTGGTTCTATGAAAAAACCAACAAAATAGACAAACCCTTAGTAAATCTGATTAAAAAAAGGAAAGAGGAAAATCAAATTGTTAGTCTAAAAAATGAAAAGGGAGAACTCACCACTAACGAAGAGGAAATTAGAGCAATAATTAGGAGTTACTTTGCCCAACTTTACGCCAATAAATTCGACAACTTAAATGAAATAGAAGAATACCTCCAAAAATATAGCTTACCTAAACTAACAGAGGAAGAAGTAAATATCCTAAACACTCCTATCTCAGAAAAAGAAATAGAACAAACTATCAATCAACTCCCTAAGAAAAAAACCCCAGGACCAGATGGATTACATCTGAATTCTATCAAACATTTAAAGATCAATTAACTCCAATGCTAAATAAACTATTTGAAGAAGTAGGGATTGAAGGAGTCCTACCAAACTCCTTTTATGACACAGATATGGTACTGATACCTAAACCAGGTAGGCTGAAAACAGAGAAAGAAAATTATAGACCAATCTCCCTAATGAATATTGATGCTAAAATCTTAAATAAAATATTAGCAAAAAGATTACAGAAAATCATCCCCAGGATAATACACTATGACCAAGTAGGATTTATACCAGGAATGCAGGGCTGGTTCAATATTAGGAAAACTATTAACATAATTGACTATATCAACAACCAACCAACAAAAACCATATGATCATTTCAATAGATGCAGAAAAAGCATTTGATAAAATCCAACAGCCATTCCTAATAAAAACACTTGAGAGCATAGGAATAAAAGGACTTTTCCTTAAAATAGTTAGGAGCATATATTTTAAACCTTCAGTAAGCATCATATGCAATGGGGAAAAAATGGAACCTTTCCCGGTAAGATCTGGAGTGAAGCAAGGTTGCCCACTATCACCATTATTATTCAATATTGTATTAGAAACACTGGCCTCTGCAATAAGAGTCGAGAAAGAGATTAAAGGAATTAGAGTAGGCAATGAGGAAACCAAACTATCACTCTTTGCAGATGATATGATGGTATACCTAGAAAACCCCAGAGATTCTACTAAAAAGCTATTAGAAATAATTCATAATTTTAGCAAAGTAGCAGGATACAAAATAAATCCCCATAAATCCTCAGCATTCTTATACACCACCAACAAAATCCAAGAGCAAGAGATACAAAGAGAAATTCCATTCAAAATAACTGTTGATAGCATAAAATATTTGGGAATCTACCTACCAAAGGAAAGTCAGGAATATATGAGCAAAATTACAAAAAAGTTTTCACACAAATAAAGTCAGACTTAAATAATTGGAAAAATATTAAGTGCTCTTGGAAAGGCCGAGCAAATATAATAAAGATGACAATACTCCCTAAACTAATCTATTTATTTAGTGCTATACCAATCAGACTTCCAAGAAAATATTTTAATGATTTAGAAAAAATAACAACAAAATTCATAAGGAACAATAAAAAGTCGAGAATCTCAAGGGAATTAATGAAAAAAAAATCAAATGAAGGTGGTCTAGCTGTACCTGATCTAAAATTATATTATAAAGCAGCAGTCACCAAAACCATCTGGTATTGGGTAAGAAATAGATTAGTTGATCAGTGGAAAAGGTTAGGTTCACAAGACAGAATAGTCAATTATAGCAATCTAGTGTTTGACAAACCCAAAGATTCTAAATTTTGGGATAAGATTTCATTATTTGATAAAAACTGCTGGGATAACTGGAAATTAGTATGGCAGAAATTAGGCAAGGACCCACACTTAACACCACATACCAAGATAAGATCATAATGGGTCCATGACCTAGGCATAAAGAACGAGATTATAAATAAATTAGAAGAACATAGGATAGTTTATCTCTCAGACTTGTGGAGGAGAAAGAAATTTGTGACCAAATGAACTAGAGACATTACAATCACAAAATAGAAAATTTTGATTATATCAAATTAAAAAGCCTTTGTACAAACAGAACGAATGCAAACAAGATTAGTAGGGAAGTAACTAACTGGGAAAACATCTTTACAATTAAAGGTTCTGATAAAGGCCTCATTTCCAAAATATATAGAGAACTGACTCAAATTTATAAAAAATCAAGCCATTCTCCAATTGATAAATGGTCAAAGGATATGAACAGACAATTTTCAGATGAAGAAATTGAAACTATTACCACTCACATGAAAGAGTGTTCCAAATCACTATTGATCAGAGAAATGCAAATTAAGACAACTCTGAGATATCACTACACTCCTGTCAGATTGGCTAAGATGACAGGAAAAAACAATGATGAATGTTGGAGGGGATGCGGGAAAACGGGGACATTGATGCATTGTTGGTGGAGTTGTGAACGAATCCAGCCATTCTGGAGAGCGATCTGGAATTATGCCAAAAAGTTATCAAACTGTGCATACCCTTTGATCCAACAGTGTTTCTATTGGGCTTATACCCCAAAGAGATACTAAAAAAGGGAAGGGGACCTGTATGTGCCAAAATGTTTGTAGCAGCCCTGTTTGTAGTGGCTAGAAACTGGAAAATGAATGGATGCCCATCAATTGGAGAATGGCTGGGTAAATTGTGGTATATGAACGTTATGGAATATTATTGCTCTGTAAGGAATGACCAGCAGGATGAATACAGAGAGGCTTGGAGAGACCTACATGGACTGATGCTAAGTGAGATGAGCAGAACCAGGAGATCATTATACACTTCGACAACGATATTGTATGAGGATGTATTCTGATGGAAGTGGATTTCTCTGACAAAGAGACTTAACTGAGTTTCATTGGAGAAATGATGGACAGAAACAGCTACACCCAAAGAAGGAATACTGGGAAATGAATGTGAACTATTTGCAATTTTGATTTTCTTCCCGAGTTATTTTTACCTTCTGAATCCAATTCTCCCTGTGCAACAAGAGAACTGTTTGGTTCTGCAAATATGTATTGTATCTAGGATATACTGCAACATGTTTAGCATATATAGGACTGCTTGCCATCCTGGGGGGGGGGGGGAGGAGGGAGGGAGGGGAAAAAACGAAACATAAGTGATTGCAAGGGATAATGTCGTGTAGAAATTATCCTGGCATGGATTCTGTCAATGCGAAGTTATTATTAAATAAAATAAAATTTATTATTAAAAAAAAAAAAAAAAAAAAAAAAAAAAAAAAAGAGAGATTGTATCATCAAAAAAAAAAAAAAAAAAAAAAAAAAAAAAAAAAAAAGAAGCCAGTGGTTCAGAGATTTGCTGTGAGACACCCAAAGCAAATACAAAAGGCAAATTGTGAGCCTCTTAGCCCAAGAAGAACTATCCATCACCCTAAGTCAGTCAGCAGCACCAGCCCCTGGGCAAATTAGAATAGCTGTTGCCCAGGTTGAGGTCTTAATTAGACCTCAACCTTTAAAAAATGAGCAAAAAAGCCAAAAAGAACTCTGACTATAGAAAGCTTTCATGGAGAAAGAGAAGAGGCTGAAATCCCTGAGGATTGAAAGGCAAATCAGCTCCATATGAGGTCCAACAGTTGATATAAGTTGGTCTCCATTTCACAAGGCTCTCTTGGAAGAAGTAAGAAGAAAAATGGGGAAAGGAAATGAGACTTTGCAAGAGGGTATGGAAAAGGAAAACTAAAAATTATTTGAAGCAAATACTTTAAAAATAGACTTGATGAAATGAGAAAAAAACATACAATTCCTTACCAAATAGATATCAAAAAGAAAACAATTTATTAAAAAACAACATCTGTTAAATGGGAAAAAAATTCAAATGCATAAGACACTCCATATAAAAGTTCATTTGCCCAAAAGCAAAAGGAGATAAAAAAGCTAAGTGAAGAAAATAATTCAGTAAAAATTAGAATTGAACAAATGGAAATGAATGACTCAATGAGACTTAAAGAATCAAACAACACCAAAAAGAAAAAAAAAAAAAGAAAAAGAAAAAGAAAAAAAATTTAAAAATGTAAAATACCTCATTGGAAAAACAACTGACCTGGAAACATAATGAATTTTCCAGTCCCCAAAATGAAAACTCCAAGGAACATCATAACTAAATTTCAGAAAAGAAATAGGAATACAAATCCAGAACAGTGAATTATTTTGACCAAATTTTTAAAGCTGGGACTAGAATCCAGATTTCTTACTTTCTTTTGCAGGGCACTTTCAGTTTATTTGTTTTTTCTACTTAGAATAATCTATTATATTTCTCATCATGCTATTGAAAATAAAAAATAAAAATCCCATTAATTCAATGGTAGGTATATTTGAATTCTAGATTAGTATTTTAAAAATACAAATTAATAGCATCAAATACCTTTGAATGCCATTTCCTTTGACTTCCATAATTTAAGAACTTCCACAATTTGGTCTCAAACTACTTTTCCAGATTTGTTTCACACAATTCTTTTTCATGCCCTCCCAAATCCTAGAGTACGTATAAGGAACATCATCAATAACAACAAAATGGCTTAAAAGAGTTCCCTCAATAGACTCCCTACTTTCTTGCTTTTGTACTATGGCTCACACATGTTGTCCTATTCCTCATTTCTGCCTGTTTTGACTGTATTCACCTTTCAAGTTCCAACTCAATGTAACATCTTCATTAAACCTTCCCTAATCCATCATCCAGAAGTCACTTAATTTTGCTTTGAAATTTTATAGCACTTTGTATCCCTTTTAAGAAGCAGTATTTTATATTTTATATCATAATCATCAGCATACATATTTTACAATTCATTGGATTGCAGTCTCCTTGAAGGCAAAGTAAGGCAATATTTGTTCTTGCATTTTTCCTCCAAGAATATCATAGGGTTTGGCACAAAGACTTGATAAATATCCATGGAGAACCAGGTGAACTTAAATACACATAACATCTGTAACTAAGCTGGAGAACAGAGGATAGACTTAGTTTAATTAAGAGATAAGGATGATTTTTAATTAGTATATCGAAATACTAGTCTAAACACTCCTACCTTCTGCTTATCTAATCCTTATAGTTTTTAAAGATTTCCCTCTCAGGTAGGTAAATATTCCTCTGTTTATACTATTCATTTACTTAATAATCTCTTTCATTTAAATAAGGAATTGTTGTTCATTATGATAAGTATATAATTCAAAGATATTTTATGTTTAAAATATCCAAAGCTTTAAGATTATTTCAGAAATATTCTGTATTACTTGGCAAATATTCAATAGGTATATATTGTCAGAGTATCCTTGCTTATGACTCCAAATGTGTAGCCAAAACAACTTTAAATGGGTTGTTTTCTAGGAAAAGGAGACTGATATTTTCACTGCAAGAAGAATTGTTTTATGCTACATAAATATTCAGTTTACAGATTTCTAGTTATTAAAGATATGATTGCCTTTTTGTTGTGGTTTGTCTTCTATTATAAGATTTTAGCCATACAGATATTTCTAATGTATTTCACTTAGCTGCATTCTAAGGAAAATCAACTTATATTGGCTCATTTTATGTCACCAAAATAAATATCTCTGTGCTGTTACAAAGCATATACTTAGTATGAAAATATGAAAAACTATAAAAGAGTCCATATAAACATATACAGAATTGTTTAAAAGTGTCAATAGAGTAAAAGTAACTTTGAAAAGAGAAATCTTTTTTCTTTGAAATAAGAAAGGCAACATACTATTAAGTCCTGATGATACACCATGCAAAAAGCACATATTTGCTAAATGTTATGGATGGAAAAAGAAACAAATAGATAATTCTAGCACTCAAGAAGCTTATATTTTGATGGAGGAAGACAACCATATTAACACAGATAAACAATAATGTTTGGAAATATCAAAGGAAACATGGCTCTCACAAGATGATAAAGCAATGCTAAGTGAAACGAGCAGAACCAGGAGATCATTATATACCTCAACAATGATACTGTTTGAGGATATATTCTGATGGAAGTGGATCTCTTCGATAAAGAAAGTTAATTCAGATCAAAGATGGACAGAAGCAGCCACACCCAAAGAAAGAACACTGGGAAATGAATATAAACTGCTTGCATTTTTGTTTTTCTTCCCGGGTTATTTCTACCTTCTGAATTCAATTCTCCCTGTGCAACAAGAAAACTGTTCAGTTCTGCACACATATATTGTATCTAGGATATACTGTAACCTATTCAACATGTAAAGGACTGCTTGCCATCTGGGGGAGGGGGTGGAGGGAGGGAGGGGAAAAATCGGAACAGAAGTGAATGCAAGGGATAATGCTGTAAAAAAAAAATTACCCTGGCATGGGTTCTATCAATAAAAAGTTATTAAAAAAAAAGATGATAAAGCAAGCCAACTTTATCAATGAAAAATACTCACAAAATGCAATGCAATCAGAAAACATGGTGGAAATTGCACATAAATAGGAGTTAAAGATGGTTAGTGGGAAAATTCTTATGTACCAGAGTGATGGTGAAACTGCCAAGAATCAAAATCATAAGTTGCAGGAGTATGCAGCATAGCCATACTGAACCTATCCTCCAAATGGAGACTCACTAGAAACTCACCAATAGGAGAAAAGTGGTAACATGGAAGAAAGATGTTCTAGGGTGTGAAGATCTTCACTGTGAGGAATTCCAGGGACTATTTCATGGAAGTGAAATGTCAAGAGTGAGAAGCACTGGAAGAATTGAAATGTGTTTATTTTGGAGGAGATAATATATGTGGGGAGTAGGAAAGGGGAAGGGAACTATTTTTAAATATTAATTGAATGATGTATGAGGACGTGATTAGACCCTTTTTGCCAAGAATAGTATACTAGTAGACATTTCAGAGAGTCTGATTTTAAAACTTTTTATTAGAGATATCTGGGACTGCAATAAGTTGCTTCAAGACGAAGTATATTCCACAAATGGGAAATATTTGAGTAAAGCCCATATCAAACATGCTGTAAAAATATTTTTCAGTCATGAATCATGATGACACCTGTGGTCTCTTTGAACTCCTGAATTTTTGTGATTTCTGAATTCTAACCTCATCCAGTGTCAATGTACTCAAGATTGGC
This sequence comes from Antechinus flavipes, assembly GCF_016432865.1. Lineage (NCBI taxonomy): Eukaryota > Metazoa > Chordata > Mammalia > Dasyuromorphia > Dasyuridae > Antechinus > Antechinus flavipes. Next base: position 399,044,439 of record NC_067398.1, read on the forward strand.
TGGTCCCAGGTGAATGAGGTGGCATGGCAGAAATAGTTTGAGAGGTGCAGCAAGTCAGAAGTACAAAACATTAGACAAAATTATAGTTTCAAATCTACAAAGATGAATCAGTGTCCTTAGGTACATAAAAGACTGAAACAAACATAAATTTAGCTCAAATAATAAATACTTTTATGAAGGGCATCAAATTCAGGTTCAAATAGGAAGTGAATAGACAGAATCAAAGGATAGATTTCCTTAGTGATATAACCTTAGGCACTAAATTTAACTATTCTCTTGGCTGTCCTTTTGATCTACTGAGTTGCCTACATTCCCCTAGTCAGTTTGAGAGACACAATTTCTATTGCTGACAAGCTAACTTCTAAATTTCTTAATGAGATACTTGCAGAGAAAGAAGCTTTCCTCCAATTCTAGAATATCATATTTCTAACCAATTAACAAATAACTAGGATGTGCTCAACACTGCCATTCACTATATAATTGATTAATGTGTTGTTACCACTGCTCTCCACAATTTACAATATTTTACAGAGACAAAATTTAAAGACCGATAGATATGAATTAATTAGAAAATAACATTGCAACATATTATCTAGTGATAAATAATGTAATGAAAATTTATAGAAGGGAGAGATCATATGGATTTTGAAGGAAAAATAAAATTTGTGCAAAAACTGAATTAATATCTTGTTGTAGGTCAAGATAATCTACTAAAATTCAACTAATAGAAATTTTTGTGATTCCCAGAGAGGTATTTGTGAAAAATATATATATTTTTTAAACTGAGACACGCAAATAAGGCAAAGAGAGATTTTCTTATTTAAACAAGAGAAAGAAGTGGGCTTTTGCTAAGCACTGTTCTCATTTTTTTGCAAGACATAGCTCTAACAAGCTTCAATATGAGTACTACAAAGAAAATATCTACACTAAAAATTAAAATATTCTGTGAAATTGGGATCATATTAGGGAGTAGAAAACTAATTTCCAGTACATTTTGCTTTATAAGCATTTCTATAGTTGATATCACTTAGAAGTTCATTTTGCTAATGCAGCTCTTTGTTCAGCATGAAGTCAAGCTTGCTCATTTTTTTCAACAATATCTAGAGACCTGGATCAACGGCTCTAATTTTTTTGCAGTGGTAGAAACTTTCCTTTTAAGCATAATGGTTGTAGAAATCTTGGTAGTAAAGTCTAATTATTTCTAAAACTTTGGCCTAGATGTGAATAGATGAAAGAGCAATATATCCTTAAATTCTTTACCATAAGGAACTCAAGTGGCAGTCATGTTGACTTCCAAATCAAATACTTTCTACAAAATAAAGAATACAATCTACAATCAATTATGAAGAAAACATGTCAAAAGATACTACTGGAAGGACGTGCCATTTAAAAAAAATCATTTGAATTTAGTTGTTATTGTTATTCCAGAATCAATCAAAAAGAATGCTTTTAATACTAGAGTGGGTTTCCATAGCCAAAACCTCTGCTAATCATTGGGTTCAGAAAGACAATATGTAGCAGCTTCTGCCTTCAAGAAATTGGCTTTTTATCATAGGAAATAACATATTTTTGTAATACTTAAATTAATTTTGGGGAGAAACACCAGAAGGTGTGAAGAGCAGAAGCATCTTCTGAAAAATCTTGATCTGAAAAATTCAAAGTAGGGTGAAGTAAAGAGTCCAAGTTTTATAGAAAGACAAAAGATTCTGAGCTGTAGGTATGATGAGTGGTGAGGGAATGATCTCAGACTGCTTATGCAGAGGCATGGAAATAGGAGATTAGTATATCATATCTGAAGATTATCAAGTTCAGTTTGTCAGATTTATAAGAGTTTTGGGAGAGAAGTACGCAATAAACATAAAAAGAAAGAATGGGACTTACTCTTGAAAGGCGGTTGTGTATTTGCATGATTTTAGAAGCAATTTGAAAGTCAAAGGGAAGCCAAGATTGTTGGATGACTTGGATTCAGAGCTTTTGAGCTATAGTAATACCAAAGTCAATCAAATATCCTTAATTGGTCCAATATTGATAGGATGAACTCTCTTGAGTATCAGGTAAGCAAGTTGCTTAAGTAGGAATGAATTGGCTCAGAAAAAATAAAGGAGTGACATTGACAAATTCATTAGGACTATCATTTTGATAGCTTTTTGGATTACAGATTAGAAAATAAATAGACTTTGAGTTGGAAGACCAGTAATGGTTATTATAAATTTATTGGTAATGCATTCAATTTCATTTTCTAAACTGGAACTAAATAGGAGCAGCCAGATTTTTGGAAGCCTTAAAGACTTCTGGGTGGCAGCTGATTTCCCATCAGAAGTCTGTTTCTTTTACTCAGGTATTAATACTACCTTAATCAAACTTTTCTTACTTAGTAGGGCTAGACACTTTTTTCAAACTTTAGAGATATATATAAAGGAAAAGGAGGGGGAAAAAAAGACCTTGCTCTCAAGGAATTTTTATTCTAATGGGTGAGTTTAAGAGAAATTATGATGGGACAGCTAGGTGGCACAGTGGAGGTGGCACTGGCCCTGAAGTCAGTATGACCTGTGTTCAGATTTGACCTCAGATTTCCTATCTGTCTGATCCTGGGCAAGTCACTTAACCCCAATTGCTTTAGGGGAAAAAAAAGAGAAAGAATGTGATACTAATCACTAAGTTTTATAAAGCCACCACCAAGGCATAAAGTTAGCACTTTTGTTTTTGTAGTTCAGTTTTTTTCAGTTTTACATTATGACACTATTTGGAATTTTCTTGGCAAAAATACTGAAGTGGTTTACCATTTCATTTTCCAGCTTATTTTCTAGATGAGAAACTGAGGCAAACAGGGTTAACTGACAGAGCTAATAGTATTTTACACCAAATTAAAACTCAGGAAACTGTGTCTTCTGACTTCAGGCTTCTCCGTTTATCTACTATTTCAGAAAGCTGACACTAGATATATGGCAATCCCTTGAGAAAACAGGAGTAACTCAAAAAATATTGTCTTGTTGATTTGTGGTGTCTTCTTTCATGAGACCCTGTAGGATTATAGTAGAATGTAGTTTATATATATAGTATATAGAATACACACACACACACACACACACACACACACACACACACACACACAGAGTATAGTGGAAAGATATGTGGATTTAGGCAGACCAGAATTTCTGTTCTAGCTATCTGCCTGTATCATTTAATTTCCTTGCGCCTCATTCTTCTCTTTTATAAAATGGAAATGACATTTGTACTGCCTGTCTTTGAAGAAAATCATATAAATCTTAAATCACTACATAAATGTAATTATTCTTATTGTTGACTTCACCTCTTGAGAGAACTAAAGCAGACTTTAAAGGACAGACATCAGATGAGAAGGCAAAGACTAAAGAGGAATTTAAAGATTCCCTCTAGGCACAAAAAATAGCTTACAAATGCTTCAGTTAAAACAAAACAAAACAAACAAATAATTCAGCTCTATTTGGGGGATAGCTTTCTTATAAAGCAATAAGAAACACAAAAAGAACTCAAATATTTTCCTTGACAAATTCAGAGCCCTATAATTAATTCAGTTTCCCTACCAACAGATTTGGCAACTTCTTCCTTTTTATTTAGATTTTTATCATATCATTTATTTTTAATATCACCTGGATTTTCCTCATTCCCTTTTCTTCTCTTCTTCTTGAGCATTCTCTCTTATAGTAATTTTTTTTAACTCAGTAAAAACAAATGACGTCTTCAAAAAATCAGACATTCTATGACAAATTCCACAGTCATATTCCCTGAATGCAAAAGAAGAAATGAAATGTCTTTTGACATCTCTTCTTTGGGGCTTTTGTTCAACTTTTTGCAGGTCAAATAATACCAATTCTTTTGAATGCATTTCCAAATCCTCATTAAGAAAATCTCCATCTATCAATTTCATCTTCTATACCATTAGAATAAAAACCACTGTGAGCTACTAAAATGGAAGAAACCCCAGGCTCAAAAGGAGAACTTAGAGTGAAGCAAATTCTGAATACAGCTTATGAAGACTGGAATTGCATTTATTACCTGAGAAGAAGCTTTCAGGCTGGAGCAGTGAGTCAATTTTCTCACCTGCTGAAAGGAGGAAGTATACATATCTATATCTAAGTGTATGAATGTGTGTGTGTTGAGGGAATGTGAAACACACACAAACAAAGAAAGAGAGAGAATTAAGTGAAATCATATTATAGTTTACTTTCAGGAAAAATTTCATCTTAATTAAAAATCAATTTACCCAACTCTGAGATACCACTACACACCTGTCAGATTGGCTAGAGTGACAGGGAAAAATAATGTGGAATGTTGGAGGGGATGTGGGAAAACAGGGACACTGATACATTGTTGGTGGAATTGTGAACATATCCAGCCATGCTGGAGAGCAATTTGGAACTATGCTCAAAAAGTTATCAAACTGTGCATACCCTTAGATCCAGCAGTGTTTCTACTGGGCTTATGCCCCAAAGAGATACTAAAGAAGGGAAAGGAACCTGTATGTGCCAAAATGTTTGTGGCAGCCCTGTTTGTAGTGGCTAGAAACTGGAAACAGAGTGGATGCCCATCAATTGGAGAATGGTTGAGTAAATTGTGGTGTATAAATGCTATAGAATATTATTGTTCTGTAAAGAATGACCAGAGGGATGAATACAGAGAGGACTGGTGAGACTTACATGAACTGATGCTAAGTGAAATGAACAGAACCAGGAGATCATTATATACCTCAAAAGCGATACTGTTTGAGGATGTATTCTGATGGAAGTGGATCTCTTCGATAAAGAGAGCTAATTCAGTTTCAATTGATCAAGGATTGACAGAAGCAGCTACACCCAAAGAAAGAACACTGGAAAATGAATATAAACTGCTTGCACTTTTGTTTTTCTTTCCGGGTTATTTATACCATCTGAATCCAATTCTGCCTGTGCAACAAGAAAACTGTTCGGTTCTGTACACATATGTTGTATCTAGGATATACTGTAACCTATTCAACATGTAAAGGACTGCTTGCCATCTGGGGGAAGGGGTGGAGGGAGGGAGGGGAAAAATTGGAACATAAGTGAGTACAAGGGATAATGCTATAAAAAATTACCCTGGCATGGGTTCTATCAATAAAAAGTTATTTTAAAAAATCAATTTATAATTATTGATGGTGAATTTCAAGGTCTGAGCCATTAGCTGCCAGCACTTCAAATTTTAATATTCACTACTTTTCAGTCAGCTCATTTTTGAAAATTCATGATGACAATTGCACATTCCTTCTCCACTCATTTTGGAGCCTATGCCACTCTAAGTTTTGGGACATGCTCTTCTAATGACTCTTAAAGAAAAAAAAATGAAGGTATACTCAAACAATTTCATGCACTAACATATTTATGATTTCCATTTGGTAAATGTAATAAATTGAAGAATATATCTCTATCTGAACTTTCCAATAGGCATATCTTCAAAATATATCTCATCCCTCTTATTTCAATGGGATCAAAATCCTCTCAAAGCTTTTTTCCCAAAACTTCAACCTTTTATTTACAATTTTATCACAGACTCCAAGTTTCTTTAATTTTCCATTCTCCTCTTAATTGTATTTAAACTTTCTCTCCTGCAATATTTTCCTCTTTTGATGAATTATACTTAACTTTGTTGTTAAAGTTATTCTTGATTTCAACTCTATCTCTTTTGCTGTTTAAATTATGATATGTCAAGGTCTATGATCTTTTAGTGTAGAAACTGCAAGTTCTTATAGAAACCTGATTACATCTCTGAAGTATTATTTTTTCTTATTGCTTGCAACATTTTTGCTTTTAACTGGAAGTTTCAAAATATGGATATAACATTCCTGTAAGTGTTCCTTCCAGGATCTTTTTCAGCTGGTGAGTGGCAGATTTTTGCTATGTCTTCTCTGATCTCTTATTGTAAACTTCAGAGCAATTTTCTTTAATTATGTCTTTTAATTTTCTATATGATTTTTAAAAATCATAACTTTTAGGTACTACAACAATTCTTATACAGTTTCTCCTTGATCTGTTTTTCAGATCATTTGTTTTCCTAATAAGATGTTTCAGATTTTCTTCCATTTTTTCTTTTTAAATTATTTCTTTGTCTTAAAATGTCATTTGGTACCCTTTGCCCAAATTCTAAATTTCAAGGAGTTATTTGCCTCCCAACTGTTAACTTTGTTTTTACAATTTTCTTAGATTGGTATCCCCCTAATTATTTTTTGCTCTCTCTTATTTATTTTTAGGAGTTTTTTTTTTTAATTTCTTTCAAGAACTCTTTTTAGGCTTGTGGCCATTTGACTTTACTCTTTTGCATTAGGAAGGCTTAAATTCTATTTTTTCTTGCAGAAACAATCATTGTGATCTTAGAAAAGTTAATGAATCTCTCTGAAAATAAAGATGAAAATCATCTAAAAAATGGGTATAATGTTAGCATCTACCTCACAGTTCTATGGTTTACATCAAATGAGATCACAAATGTAAAATATCTAGAAATCTTTAAAAAACACTACAAATAATAATTACTCATGTAAATTAGTTTTCTTTTAAATCTTTCTTTTAACAGCGATTAATTTCTAGTTCTTTAGCTGGTGCTCAGTGCATTAGACCACTAGGTCTGGAGTCAGGGTGACCTAATTGTATGACCCTGGGCAAACTATTTAACTTCTGACTGCTACCTAAGGAGAGGATACATTGGATCTATTGGAGAAGAAATTAATGAATGAGTAATGAAACAATATTGATCTACCAAACAACAAAAACACAATTGTTTTTATTTTTCATGATTGTTTATTATAGCTTTTTATTTACAAAACATATGCATGGGTAATTTTTCAACATTGACCCTTGCAAAACAATCTATTCCAAATTTTGCTCTCCTTCCCCCCACCCCCTCCCCCAGATGGCAGGTAATCCAATACATGTTAAATACATTAAAATATATTTTAAATCCAATATATGTATACATATTTCTACAGTTACCTTATTGCACAAGAAAACTCAGATCTAGAAAGAAAGGGAAAAAAACCTGGGAAGGAAAACAAAAATGCAAGAAAATGATAACATAAAGAGTGGAAATGCTGTGTTGTGGTCCACACTCATTCCCACAGTCCTCTCTCTGGGTGTAGAAGACTCTCTTCATCATTGAACAATTGGAATTGATTTAAATCATCTCATTGTTGAAGAGAGTCATGGCCATCAAAATTGATTATTGTATAATTTTGTTGTTGCCATGTATAATGATCTCCTGGTTCTTCTCATTTCACTTAGCATCAATTCATATAAGTTTCTCCAGGCCTCACTGAAATCATCCTGTTGGTCATTTCTTACAGAACAATAATATTTCATAACATTCATATACCATAATTTATTCAGATATTCTTCAATTGATGGGCATCCACTCAGTTTCCAGTTTCTTGCCACTACAAAGAGGGCTGCCACAAACATTTTGGCACATGTGGGTCCCTTTCCCTCCTTTAAGATCTCTTTGAGATATAAGACCAGTACTAACACTGTAAAGGTCTGAAACTCTGAGTTGATGCACTGAGGATGGCCAACTGAGCACTTAAGGTTAACTACCAATTGGACAATATTCTATTAGCATATGCTTGGAAAATAGCCTTTCCCACTATTCTTTGCTGGTTCAATCTTTTAGTGTATACAGAGAATTGCGGGAAGGATTAGGGAGTGAAGTAAGACAAGCCAGGGTCACTTTTGGCAGTAGAGGAAGAGAAAGAAGGCCCTGCGTTCATCCTGTTCATTTCTACCCCTAAAGACCAAGAATAAAGACCATCTGAAAATTGTCTGTTCATATGCTTTGACCATTTATCAGTTGGAGAAAGGCTTGATATCTTATAAATTTGAGTCTCTATATATTTTGGAAATGAGGCCTTTAATAGAACCTTTGAATGGAAAAATATTTTCCCAGTTTATTGCTTCCCTTCTAATCTTATCTGCTTTAATTTTGGTTGTATAAAACCTTTTTAATTTAATATAATCAAAATTATCTATTTTGTGATCAATAATGCTCTCTAGTTATTCTTTGGTCACAAATTCCTTCCTCCTCCACAGATCTGAGAAATAAGCTATGCTATGTTGTTCTAATTTGTTTATGATACCATTTTATGCCTGGATCATGAACCCATTTTGACCTTATCTTGGTATATGATGTTAAGTGTGGGTCAGTGCTTAGTTTCTGCCATATTAGTTACCAATTTTCCCAGGAGATTTATCAAATAGTGAATTCTTATCCCAAAATCTTAGTCTTTGGGTTTGTCAAATATAAGATTGCTATAGTCATGGCCTATTTTGTTCTGTGAACCTAACCGATTACACTGATCAACTACTCTTTTTCTTAGCCAGTACCTTGTTTCAAAACTTCTGGGATTCTTTAAAGCCAATTGCATTATATTGTATGTAAGAAATGTTTCTGTAGGAATTGAATCAGGACCCATAGCTTCATAATATTCAATTAGTTGCCCTCCCACTATTTTCCACATCTCTGGCTCTAATTTTTCTTCCTTAGAGAGCCAAGGAGATATGCACTTTAATATATTTAAGAGCCCAGTGATCTGTTTCTGAGTTATTAGAAAACCTTTCTTTTCTATTAACCTAACTAGACATGCTTCATACTTCCCTAGGGGTGGAGTAGGGTCTTTTCTTAATATTTGCCCCATTTTGGCTAAAAACCAAAAGTGAGTAATTTAGCCCTTACCAAATCTTCCCACTTGTCTATTTTTATGTTTACCCTATTTCTGGGTCAGGGGATGACTTCCCTACTGAACTCACTGATCATGTCAGTCAAGCTGCTGAGTGTAGGGCCTCAAGTCTAGAGACTCACATCTAGTGCCCCATGTTTAGGTGCCCAAATGTAGTGTCCTTCTGGATGCCCCAAGTTGGGTACCCAAATGTAGTGTGCTTTCTAGAGTCCCCAAATTGAGGAGCCAAAATACACCATCCGGACTAGCTTTCTGGAAGATTTCAGGACAATCCTTGGTCTTAGTGGAGGAGTGAAGTAGGCAGGAGAGCCACCAGGATGATGGGCAAAAATTGAATGTCTCATTTCCAGCCCTTCTCAGCTCTTAAATACCTTGGTATGATGATTACATCATTACAGCACACTAAGTATGTGCCTACTAGTGAACCATTATATATCACATTGAGCAAGTGCTAATTATAAACACCCTGCTATTGATATGTAAATACCTCTCTAAACTGTAACTAAACCTTGCTTCAAGTAGAACACAGATGGTCCTGATCTCCTTGACTTCTCAGGAAGGGTGAGAGCCCCAAAGGGAGGGGGGGAGCCAAATGAGTTATTGTCAGCAGGTTCCCTCTCAGCTGAAAGGTCTTATACTTTACCCCGAGTTCCCCCATTATCTGTGGCCCTCTACAGCTACCCCTGCTATTTTTACTTCACCTGAAGCATAATAGATTCTGCTCCAGCCATTTATCTTTACTCTGTTTTTCTGGCTGTTTATAATGCTTTTCCTCATCTGATAGTTCTGAAATTTAGCCATGATATTCCTTGGAGTTCTAATTTTGGGGTCTCTTTCAGGAGGTGTTTGGTGAATTCTTTCAATGGCTATTTTACCTTCTGATTCTATAACATTAGGGCAGTTCTCTTTGATGATTTCCTGAAAAATAGTATCTAAGCTATTTTTTCATCATAGTTTTCAAAGAGTCCAATAATTCTTAGATTGTCTCTCTTAGATCTATTTTCCAGGTCAGTTGTTTTCTTTTTTTCTATTTTTTTTTTATTTTTGGGGGGGTTTTGCATGACAGATTTTTGATGTCTCATTGAATCATTCATTTCCATTTGTTCAATTCTGATTTTTAGTGAATTATTTTCTTCATTTACTTTTTTAACATTTCTTTTTTATTTGTCCAATTGAATTTTTAAATGAGTTGTTTTGTTTATGGAATTATTTTTCCACTTCACAAATTCTATTCTTAAGGGGTTATTTTCTTTGTCCACTTGACACATTCTGTTTTCCTGGGAGTTATTTACCTTTCCCAATTCACAAATTCTGTTTTCCTGGGATCTTTTTTACCTTTTCCACTTCACAAATTCTGTTTTTCAGGGAGCTTTTTTTTTCTTTCTCCACTTTATCAAATCTATCTTTTAATGAGTTCTATATCTTTTCCAGTCCCTCTTGCATAATTTTCCTTTCCTTTCCCCATTTTTCTTCTAGTTCTCTTTTGATATCCCTTTTAATTTCTTCTAGGAGAGCCTTATGTGATGGGGACCAGGTTATACTACCTTTTGGAGCTTCGTCTGGAGACAATCTGCTTTTAGTCTCCTCAGGATTTGAAATCTATTCTTCTCTTTCACCATAGAAACTATCAGTAGAGTTTGCTTTGCCTTTTTTACTCATTTAAAAAAAAAAAAAAAGTTGGGATCTGATTTTAAGACAAGGAAGGTTTTCCAAGCATCCTCTACAGGCAACATTCCAGAGACAGCAGAATGTCAGTGGCTGCTCTGGGATCAGACTGAGTCACTCCTGGAGCCGGATAGGCATGGCCAGGTATTTGTGTTGATGTTTTATAACTTCTCTGCTGATCTATTGGCTTACAACCAGGGCAGAATAGCCAACCCTATCATAGAGTACTTCCTGTAGAGTCTCTGCCCTGTTGGGACCCCACCACCCCTGTCTGCACAGCGTGCACTGGTGTCCTGCACCTGGGCTTCCTCTGTGCCTGACCAAAACAGGTCTTTTCTGGCAAACTTTGAAGTTATCTTCTGCTGGTAATTTGCTGCACTCCTAATATTCATGGATTCTGCCAATCCAGAGCTAATTTAGAGGCTGGATTTCAGAATTAGTGTGAGGGTAGTAAGAGAAGGTCAGAAAGAAATGTGTGTCCTCTAAGCCATTTTGACTCTGCCACAAAAACACAATTGTTAAAAGAGCTGACATAAGGTATGTATATAGACATATCATAAATATGTATGAATATACTAATATCCATGCCTAAATATATAAATTAAAATAGGTAACACTTGTAAATATTTTGGAGTATGCAAAATATTTTACAAATATCACTTATTTTCACAACTTATCAACACAACAATTGGGTAAGTGATATATTATGCCCATTTTACAGAAAAGGAAACTGAGATTGACAAAAGCTATGACTTACTCAGAGTTACACAATGTATAAGTGTCTTGGCCATCATTTGAACATTAGTCTTCTGTCTCTAAAGCCAGCCATCGTGTCACCAAGCTCTCTCTCCCTCTCTCTCTCTCTCTCTGTCTGTCTCTCTTTCTATCTCTGTTTTTCTCTGTCTCTCTTTCTTTCTTTGTCTCTGAGTTTCTGTCTCTGTCTCTGTCTCTCTGTCTTGGTGTATCTCTGTCTGTTTGTCTCTTTCTCTTTTTGGTCACTGATTTACCAAGGTCATTCCTATCCTCTTTCTTCCTACAGCTCAGATATTTGTCTTTCTTAGGCACAATTCTCTCCCTAAGTCCAGCTGTATTTTTGGCATAAGCTGCCTAGTTGTTGTTCTGGCCTTGCAGCAACCATTTCTCCTGCTGTGGCTCAGACAGGCTTCCTGATTCTACAAGCCATACTAATTAAGTTCTGTCTCTTACCAAGGATTTGGGCTTGTAGATTATTCCTTCTGTCTAAAGCTGATTTGTATGTATCTTCTCACTGCCTTTACAATTTCTGACTTTTTTTTTTTTTGGTCTGGACCTAGACTGAATAGAGGAGGTCATAATAATGCACTTCTTTTTGTTTTGTTTTCTTTTGTTTAGCTGAGGCAATCGGGGTTAAGTGACTTATCTAGGATCACACAGCTAGGAAGTGTTAAGAGTCTAAGACCAAATTTGAACTCAGGTCCTCCTGACTTCAGAGGTGGGGGTCTTTATCCACTGCCCCACTTAGCTGCCTCCTTTTTAAATCATCAAAACTTTTTTTTGGATATTTTAGAACTTTTTTGGGGTGTTCATCTGGGTTGTACTAGGTCATAAGTGCCAAACAGTAGAGTCAAGAATGCCTATAATATTCCTGTGTGCTCTCAGAAACACATTAAACATAATAATTTATGGATATTATATGATTATATTTAACACAATAAATAAAACACAACAAAACATAGAAAACATTATATTTTAAACCTCTCAATATGTAATATACAGGGAGCTTTTTATATGAATTAATAACCTTTGTTTCAATGTGAATTTGACATGGATTCTAACTTGATACTAGTTTAATTAAAAACTCCATTCCTTTTTTTTTTTTTTTGTCTTCAGTACTCATTCTCTCTCCCATACTCTCATATTGAACCAACAGTTTCTTTCCCTCAATGGCTCTGTTCTTATACGGCTTGCCAACCTAGAATCTACGTCCTGAATCTTGCTGTGCAAATGTCTTTAAACTTCTCACTTACGATTTTGGAAATAAATAGAAATAAGGCTAGATAACTCACATTGATATGAATCCACTAAAATAGAAAATAATCATGATATAATAATGGTAAAAACTAAGTTGCATAGAGAATAGAGCACTGGATCTGAAGTCAAAAAGCACTGAGGTTAAATCTTAACTCAGATAATTACTAGCTTTATGACTCCTGAGCAAGTCATTTACCCTCTGTCTATTTAAATTTCCTTCAGATGTAAAATGGAAATGAGCAAATTCCAAAATTGTTGTGAGGATAAATGAGATAATATTTGTAAAGAACTTTGCAAACTTTAAAATTCTAAATAAATGCTAGCTATTTTTGTTGGTTTATATTGTTATTTCTGAAATTCTTAAATTGTTTGAAGAATATGATTAAGAATCTAAGATAGATATATATATTTTTTTGAATAAATATTTTAATAGAAAAATACAAAATGTTTACTTTGCTTATTGAATAATTTTTAAAATGTAATTTACATGTCAGCAGTTCAACGTTCTAAACCTATTTTATGTGGATATTCTTTTTACCAACACAGACCACAATCCCTATTTAACTTAGAGAATCTGTAAGAGTCATCATAGTCAAAAATATGTCATTTCACATCTTGCAGAAGGGAAATTTGATAGCCTATTGATACTGACTCAAAATTTAGTCTTCAGACAACGTTAATACACCTTATTGGAAGACTCATACTTAATGGATTTTCTATATGGTGGGACTTTCATAGTTTGTATTTTATTGCCATAGTCTTTGAGAACCTTGAATCAATAGGTACAAATTGTTATGAATCATCAAAAGAAAGGCCTATTTTCCTTACTTGAGTTGTTGGAGAAATTTTCCCAGAAGAATGTTTTACCTTTCTGATGTGTAGAAGAATATAAACTGTGACCTTTTTCCATAGAAATAATAAGCAGGAAGAGGAATATGTATTTTGAAGTAAAATTGTGAGACTTCTGAGTCACTACAGTACTATTTATTGGGATATTTATATGGCCCAGATTACTTGGTGTTATGTATATGACAGAAAAAAAGGAAGACAAAATATCAAGAGAAAAGATGAGGATTACTAGATCATCATGTCTGAATCCCTTCTCTGTTCTAGCCCCAGAACAAGGTGATTAGAATCAATCCTTTCCCTTCCTTGACAGACAATAGGGCAATAGATAAGTAACTATTCCAACCAGACCTAATGCACTATGGAGAACCACTTTATTTTTTAAATTAATTTTAATTTATTGTTATATCTCTTTATTTACAAAACATGTGCATGGGTAATTTTTTTCAACATTGACCCTTGCAAAACCTTATGCTCCAAATTTTCCCCTCCTTCACCCCATCTCCTCCCTGAAATGGCAGATAATCTAATACATGTTAAATATGTTAAATTACATGCTAAATCCATGTGTGTGTATATATATATGCAGTTATTTTGCTGCACAAGAAAAATCAGATATATAAAGATAAAAAAACCTGAGAAGGAAAATAAAAATACAAGCAAGCAATAAAAGAATGGAAATGTTATGTTGTGGTCCACACTCAGTTCCCATAGTCCTCTCTCTGGATGTCGATGTCTCTCTTTATCACTGAATAATTGAAACTGGTTTGAATCATCTCATTGTTGAAGAGAGCCACGTCCATCAGAATTGTCATCAGATAATCTTGTTCCCAAGTATAATGATCTCCTGATTGTACTCATTTCACTTAACATCAATACATGTGAGTATCTCCAGGCCTTTCTGAATTCATCCTGTTGGTCATTTCTTACAAAACAATAATCTTCCACAACATTCATATACCATAACTTATTTAGCCATTCTTCAATTGATGGGCATCTATTCAGTTTTCAGTTTCTTGCCACTACAAAAAGGGCTTCCACAAACATTTTTGCACATGTGGGTCCCTTTCCCTCCTTTATAGATCTCTTTGGGATATATGTCCAGTATTAACACTGCTGGGACAAAAGGTATGAACAATTTGATAACTTTGTGAGCATAGTTCCAAGTGGCTCTTGAGAATGTCCCACCAACAATGTATCAGTGTCACAGTTTTCCCACATCCCCTCCAACATTCATCATTATCTTTTCCTGTAATCTTAGCCAATCTGATAGGTGTGTACTGGTATCTCAGAGTTGTCCTAATTTGCATTTCTCTGATCAATAGTGATTTGGAGCACCTTTTCATATGACTAGGAATAGTTTCAATTTATTTATCTAAAAATTTCTATTCATATCCTTTGACCATTTATCAACTGGAGGATGGTTTGATTTCTTGTAAATTTGAGTCAATTCTCTATATATTTTGGAAATGAGGCCTTTATCAGAATCTTTGAATGGAAAAAATGTTTTCCCAGTTTATTGGTTTCCTTCTAATCTTGTCTGTATTAGTTTTGTTTGTATGTAAACTTTTTAACTTAATATAATCAAAATTATCTCTTTTGTAATGAATAATGATGTATAATTCTTCTTTGATCTCAAATTCCTTCCTCCTCCAACAGGTCTGAAAGGTAAACTATCCTATGTTTTTCTTATTTATTTATGATATCATTCTTTATCTCTAGATTATAAATCCATTTTGATCTTATCTTGGTATATGGTTTTAAGTGTGGGTCAATGCCTAGTTTCTGTCATACTAGTCTCCAATTTTCCCAGTAGTTTTTGTAAAATAATGAATTCTTATACTAGATAGCTATAATTATTGACTATTTTGTTATGTGAACTGAACCTTTTCCACTGATCAACTAGACTATTTCTTAGCCATTACCTATTGGTTTTGGTGAGTGCTGCTTTATAATATAGTTTTAGATCAGCTACAGGTAGGCCACCTTCAATTGATTTTTTTTCCCCATGAATTCTTTTGAAATTCCTGAATTTGTGTTCTTCCAGATGAAATTTGTTGTGATTTTTTCTAGGTCACTAAAATAGTTTCTTGGGAGTTTGATTGTTATAGCCCTAAAGAAATAGATTAGTTTAGGTAGTATTGTCATCTTTATTATATTCGCTCAACTTATCCAAGAGCATTTGATACTTTTCCAATTGCTTAGAATTGACTCTCTTTGTTTGGAAAGTGTTTTGTAGTTGTGGACTTATAGTTACTGACTTTCTCTTGGCAGATATACTCCCAAACATTTTATGTTATCAATAGTTATTTTAAGTGGAATTTCACTTTGTCTCTCTTGTTATTGGACTTTGTTGGATTGATGATTTATGTGAATTTCTTTTGTATCCTGCAACTTTGCAAAACTTGAGAATAATTTCTAATACCGTTTTAGTTGATTGTCTGGGAATCTCTTATTATACCATCATATCATATGCAGAGTGATAATTTGGTTTCCTTGTTACCTACTCTAATTCCTTTAATCTCTTTTTCATCTCTTATTGCCAAAGTTAGCATGTCTGATACAATAATGAATAGTAATGGTGATAATGGTAAATCTTGTTTCACCCCTGATCTTATTGGGAATGATTCCAGTTTATCCCCATTATATATGATGCATACAGATGGTTTTAAATAGATGCTACTAACTATTTTAAGGGAAAGTCCATTTATTCTTATACTCTCTAGTGCTTTTAATAGGAATGGGTGTTGGATTTTATCAAATGCTTTTTCTTTATCTTTTGAGATAATCATATGTTTTTTTGTTAATTTGCTTATATATATAGTCTTTTATGCTAATAGTTTTCCTAATATTGAACCAGCCCTTCATTCCTGGCATAAATCCTACTTGGTAATGGTGTATTATCCTGGGGATTATTTCGTCTCTTTGCTAATGTTTTATTTAAGATTTTTGGAAGGATACGAACAGACAATTTTCAGATGATGAAATTGAAACTATTTCCACTCATATGAAAGAATGTTCCAAATCACTATTGATTAGAGAAATGCAAATTAAGACAACTCTGAGATACCACTACACACTTGTCAGATTGGCTAAGATGACAGAAAAAAATAATGATGAATGTTGGAGGGGATGCAGGGAAATTGGGACACTGATGTATTGTTAGTGGAGTTATAAACACATCCAACCATTCTGGAGAGCATTCTGGAGTTATACCCAAAAAGTTATCAAACTGTGTATATCCTTTGATCCAGCAGTGCTACTACTGGGCCTATATCCCAAAGAAATACTAAAGAAGGGAAAGGGACCTGTATGTGCCAAAATGTTTGTGGGAGTCCTTTTTGTGGTGGCTAGAAACTGGAAAATGAATAGATGCCCATCAATTGGAGAATGGTTGGGTAAATTATGTTTTATGAATGTCATGGAATATTATTGTTTTGTAAGAAATGACCAGCAGGATGAATACAGAGAGGCTTGGAGAGAGACTTACATGAACTGATGCTGAGTGAAATGAACAGAACTAGGAAATCATTATATACTTCAACAACAATACTGTATAATGATGTATTCTGATGGAAGTGGAAATCTTTGACAAAGAAAAGCTCTAACTCAGTTCCAATTGATCATTGATGGATAGAAGCAGCTACACCCAGAGAAGGAAAACTGGGAAATGAGTGTAAATTGTTTGCATTTTTGTTTTTCTTCCCAGGCTATTTTTACCTTATTAATCCAATTCTCCCTGTGCAACAAGAGAACTGTTTGGTTCTGCACACATATATTATATCTAAGATATACTATAACATATTTAACATGTATAAGACAGCTTGCCAACTAGGGCAGGGAGGGAGGGAAGGGAAAAGTCAGAACAGATGTGAGTGCAAGGGATAATGTTGTAAAAAAAAAATACCCAGGCATATGTTCTGTCAATAAAAAGTTATAATAATAAAAAAAAAAGATTTTTGCATCAATATTTATTAGGGAATTTTCTTTCATTGTTTTTGTACTACCTGGTATAGGTATCAGTACCATGTCTGTGTCATTAAAGAAATTTGGTAGGAGTCTTTCATTCCCTATTTTTTCAAATAGTTTATATACTATTGGAGTAAATTGTTCTTTAAAGGTTTGGTAGAATTCACATGTAAACCCATCTGGTCCTGTGGATTTTTTCTTAGAGGGTTGATTAATATCTTATTCTATTTATCTTTCTGAAATAGGACTATTTAAGCAATTTACTTCCTCCCCTATTAATCTGCATAATCTATATTTTTGTAGGTATTCCTCCATTTCACTTAGGATATCAAATTTATTGACATAAACTTGGACAAAGTAACTCCTAATTGTTGCTATAATTTCCTCTTCTTTGGTTGAAAATTCTCCCTTTTCATTTTTAAGGTTAATAATTTGATTTTCCTCTTTCCTTTTTCTGATCAAATTTACTAATGGTTTAGGTTTTTTGTTGTTTTTTCATAAAAACCAACTCTTAGTTTCATTAATTCAATAGCTTTTTACTTTCAATTTTGTTAATCTCTCCTTTTGTTTTTAGAATTCCACTTTTGTTATTTGATTGGGGGGTTTTAATTTGCTCCTTCTCTAGCTTTTTTAGTTGCAGGCCTAATTTATTGCTCTTCTCTTACTCTTATTTTGTGCGACTAAGCATCTAGAGATATAAAATTTCCCCTTATTACCACTTAGGATGTATCCCACAAATTTTGGTGTGTTATGTCATTATTGTCATTCTCTTGGATGACATGGAATTATTAGTTGTGTCTGTGATTTGCTGTTTCACCCATTCCTTCGTTAGGATGAAATTATTTGTAATTTCTAATTACTTTTTGGTATTTTCCCCCTTGCTTGTAATTGAATGTAGTTTTTATTGCGTCATGATCTGAAAAAGAATGTATTTGCTATTTCTGCCTTACTGCATTTGATTTTGAGATCTTCATATCTTAATATATGGTCAATTTTTGTATGAGTTCCATGAAATGCCAAGAAGAAAGCATACTCCTTCCTGTCTCTATTCAATTTTCTCTATACCTAACTTTTTTATTATTCTATTTACCTCTTTAATTTCTTTCTTAGTTATTTTGTGGTTTCATCTATTTAGTTCTGAGAGAGCAAAGTTAAGGTCTTCCAATATAATAGTTTTGATGTTTATTTTTTTCTTGCAGCTCTCTTAACTTCTCCTTTAGGCATTTCCATGCTATGCCACTTGATGCATATATGTTTAGCATACTTCTACTATTCCATTTACCACTTTAACTTTAATAGAACTAAATACTAAATATATAGTTTTAATCCTCTCAGTCCTTAAATACCTTGGTAAGATTACATCATTACAGTACACTAAGTATGTGCAGAATAGAGAACACTATCTCATCAAGCACACTAAACAAATGCTAACTATAAGCATCCTGCTATCGATATGTAAATGCCTCTCTTTACCATAAGTATTCCTTGCTTCAAGTAGAACACAGGTGATCATGGCCTCTTTGAGTTCTCACGTTTATAGTTAAAACTACTAATTCTGTATTTCCTGCCATCTAATTTACCCCAAATTATACTTTTCTCTTTGCTTTTCCCCTTACCTCCCCTCCCCAGTATTAAACTTATTGGCACCACTTGCTTCAAGTAGCCCTCCCCCTTTAGAATCTCTCCTCCTTTACATTCCCTACCCTTGTGTTACTTTTCTCCCCTACTATTTCTGTATTCCCTTCTATTTAGCCTACCCCTTCCCTGTTTTCCTTTCCCCTCCCATGTTTCTATAAGATGAGAGAAGTTTCTTTGTAAATCTAAATATGTCCAATATTTTCTCTTTCAGCCAAATCTGAGGAGAGAAAGATTCACACAATGCTCATCCCCCTCCCTTCTTTTCCTCAGATACAATATGTTGCCTTCGCCTCTTCATGGGATATAATTTCCCTTATTTTACCTCCACTTTTCCCTTTTTCTGAAACAATCCCTTTTGTACTTTTAGTTCCTTTTTTGTATTATAGCAGTATTTTGTATTATAACAGTAAAATCAAATTAAACATGCACTCTCTATGTATACCCATAACAAAAATCCAATATCTTTTTTATGCTTCTCTGGAGTCCTATATTTGGAGGTCACATTTTTTGTTTAGTTCTGGTCTTTTCATCAGAAATAAATGGAATTCACCTATTTCATTGAATGTCCATCTTCTTCTCTGGAAGAAAATGCTCAGTTTAAGTGGGTAGTTTATTCTTGGCTGAATTCCAAGTTCCTTTGCTTTTCAGAATATCAGATTCCAGGCCCTTTGATCCTTTAAGGTAGAAGCTGCTAGATCCTGAGTAATCTTTATTGGGGCTCCTTGATATTTGATTTTTTTTTTCTGGCTGCTTGTAATACTTTTTCCTTGATGTGATGGTGATGAAATAGTCACAATATTCCTTGGAGTTTTAATTTGGGGTCCCTTTCAGGAGGTGCTCAGTGAATTATTTCAGTGGCTATTTTACCTTCTGATTCTTTGACAGCAGGGCAGTTCTCTTTGATGATTTCCTGGAAAAGAGTGGCTAGGGTCTTTTTTTCATCACAGTTTTCGGGGAGTCCAATAATTCTTAGACTGTCTCTTCTACATCTATTTTCCAGGTCAGTTGTTTTCCCAAGTAGGGATTTTACATTTTTTTCCGTTTTCATTTTTTGGTTTTGCTTGTGAGATTCTCGTCTCATTGAGTCATTCATTTCCATTTGTTTAGTTCTGATTTTGTGAATTATTTTCTTCATTTACTTTTTTTTTTTACTTCTTTTTGTATTTGTCCAAATGAGATTTTAAATGATTTTTGTTGTTGTTGTTGTTGTTATGTGGAATTTATTTTTCCATTTCACAAATTCTGTTTTCCTGGGAGTTATTTACCTTTTCCAATTCACAAATTCTATTTTTAAGGAGTTATTTTCTTTTTCTGTTTCACAAATTCTGTTTTTCAGGGAGTTGTTTTCTTTTTCCATTTTGTCAAATCTATCTTTTAATGAGTTAAATGCCTTTTCCAAACCTTCTTGTAGAGTTTTCCTTTTCTTTTCCCCCTTTTCTTCAAGCTCTCGTTTAAGATCCTTTTTAATTTCTTCTAGGAGAGCCTTGTATGATGGGGACCCAGTTACATCATTCTTTGGGAGTTCATCTAGAGATTATCTGCTTTTAGCAGCCTCAGGTTTTGAAATCTATTCTTCTCTTTCACCATAGAAATTATCTAGAGTTAGAGTTCAGTTTGCCTTTTTAGTCATTTTTTTTTTTTTAAGTTGGGATCTGCTTTTAAGTCAGGGGAGGTTTTCCAAGCATCCTCTATAGGCAGTGTGAAGCAGTGGCAGCTGTGCTGGGTCTGTAATGACTCACAGCCAGTTCTGTGAGACTCCAGTCCTTCAAGGTTCACTCTTTACCTTTTATGTTTGTGTTGGATGTTTTATAACTTCTCTGCTGATCTACTGGCTTGCAA
This sequence comes from Antechinus flavipes, assembly GCF_016432865.1. NCBI lineage: Eukaryota > Metazoa > Chordata > Mammalia > Dasyuromorphia > Dasyuridae > Antechinus > Antechinus flavipes. Next base: position 399,065,119 of record NC_067398.1, read on the forward strand.
CCAAGGAAGAGTAGCCCATGCTGTGGTTGAGTCATCCCTGTAGATTCACCGCCTCAGGGCATCTGTACCTCTCCATGGAGACCACACTGCTGTGGATCTGCACAGCATGAGCTGGCATCCTGCGCTTGGCCATCTCCGTGTACCCAACTGAAACAGACCTTTTCTGGTGATCTTCAAAATTATCTTCTGCTGGTAATTTGCTGCACTCCCAATATTTGTGGATTCTGCCAGTCTAGCACTATTTCAGAGGCTTAATTTGATAATTAGTTGAGGGTCCACAGAAATAATCAGAAAGAAGCGTGTGTCCTCTCTGCCTTCTTACTCTGCCCCAAAACACTTTATTCTCTTAAAATTTTTCCTCATCTGAGTGACATAATTAAGTCTAACACCCACCTCCATCACTGAATCACTAATATGAATGACAGCCTAATGCACACAGAGGCACTTAGGGACTCAATACTGGGTCTAAAGTGAGGATGACTTGAGTTCAAATTTGTTCTTGGATAATTGTGAGCTGTAATCCTCTGCCTCTGTTTCTTCAATGGAAAATGGAGATAAAAGTAGCATCTACTTCTCAGTGTTAATGTACATCAACTCAGATCTATTTGTAAAAAGAACTTAAAACAGTACCTGCCACATAGTAGGCACAATAGAAATGCTTAGTTACATTATCTCACATGTGGCCTAAGTATGGTTGCCTAGTTTACCAGAAAATAGTGGGACTGTGACCAATCCCCATAAATACTAGTGGCAGTAAGAGGTAAGAGAATTTTACTAACCAGTTACCTCTATAATTTCTTCTTCTGAAGCTTTAAAGGTATAAGGATCAAAGAATAAGGCTTTGTAGTATGTGGCAAAAGTAGTACTGTGAAGGATGATAATAGTAGTAGAGACTGAAATTTGGTTTAGGTTCTATTTTGAGAGTTACTCCACCTTTAGCAAAGCAATGTTTTCACTTATTAAGCAATTTTTAATGAATGGATCTATACAGGAAAAGATTTCTCTTAATGAGAGGTTACAGAATCATAAATAACACTAAATATTTAAGTTCTATGAGACTGGAATCTACCACATACAAAGACAAAATAAAGAAAAAACATTTTCTTTTTTTCATCATTGCAGAAATATATTTCAGTTAAAAGTAGCAACTTTTTATGCTCATGCCCTCAGCTCTTACATAGAGGTTGAAAAAAAAGAGATGTTTCAGGAGTTCATTCTTTATGATGCTAAGATTTACCATGTTCAATTTGAGCTAGCAGGCAAAGATATCTGAGAGAAGATATGAGAATTACAACTTCAGGCTTCTTGATGGAAGAACTATGTTGAATTCATCTTTTTTTATCCCCAGCAGCACATCGCATGGTGCTCTGCACACACACACACACACATACACACACACACACACACACACACACACACACACACAAAATACTCAGTAAATACTTGTTGACTGAGAATAAATGAGTAGAGAGGGAAGGAATCTCAAAAAAAAAAAATAAACAAATAAATAAAAACTAAAACTAATTTCATGGAGACAAGGAAAGTGGGAGCAAGATTTAAGATTGAAGCCCTAAAGAAGTTAATGTGGATGATGGAAAGATGAAAAAAAATAGGAAAAAAATTTTCAGAACTTAGTCAAGTATAAGATGACATATGGGAACCCTGACTCAAACATAACCCAATAAGGCACAGTACCATGTAATATTCTTATGGAATTTGTTCAAAACAAATTATTTACTAAAGGCAATGTAAAGATCTCAGAAGAGATTCACCTATGACAAAGCACTATGGGATGAGATCAGGCTCTTAGTACTCCAGGGACTATCATAGGATAGAGCTCTTAAATCCCAAACAACATTGTGACAATTTGTCAGTGTAATGTCATAAAGAACTTTAATGTCCAGACTAAATTTTTCCTTTAATATTGAAAATGGCAATTTAGTGGGAGAAATAAAACACACAAACATAGGATTTAGAGCTAAAAATAACTATAAATCAATCCCTTTGTGATGCTGATGAAGAAATGGAGGCACAGAAAATTAAACAAGATATTACAAGGTCTCAAAAAGAGTAAGTCAGAAAATTCTAATTCAAATTTAATTCTTTTGACTGAATTTATTGCTCTTTCCATTACTTCAAACTGTGGCCAACAGAAGGGCAGTCTGCAGAAAAAGCCAAAATGGAGTTATTTAAGAGAAAATGAGCATAGAAAGCATACTCAAAAACAAGGAATAGAAGGGGAATTTTAAAAAATTCTAAGCTTATGTGTTAAGGATATTTAAGGATATAAATTGTATTAAGTTTTTCTATTCTACTTTTTTTTACCTTGAATAAAGAAAAAAAAAAAAAAAGAAACATTCTCAAACAATTCTACTTAATATATGAGCAAAGAAAGGAAGTTTATTTCCAAAAAGCTGTCCTATGCAGTTTAGAATGCAGAATAAAAGACAGGCCTATGCTGAAAATTTGCTGACAAAATTGCTCTGCTGTCTGGCTTTGCCTTCTATTCTGCTCATTAGTTGCTCCCATAATATAACAAGATACACTCAGCTGTACCTATTAATTCATAAGAGAACTGATTTCATTTTCATGTTTTGTGCTCTCAGCTGCATGTTTGTTTCTCACATAGGAAAAAAAAAATTCAGTTGAAGCATTGTTTTTTCACCCCCTTTGAGCAAAAATAGCTCATCCATTTTAAAAAAAGAGAGATTTTTAAACTTGATATCCTAATCAGCAAAGTGAAATATTTTTGCATGATTATCTTTATCTTTTCAATTGATCCACGCAGGAAATAGACTTTTCATTTGAGAAAGTGAGCCAATTATTCTCTGAACATTATATAATTCCAACTGTAGGAAAAGTCATAATCTTGAAGATTATGATAGCCCATTGATTATTGTGTCTTGTGTATCTAACTTGTTCCACTTACTCAACATTCTATTTCATCACCAGCCCCAACTACTTTTTATAATATAGTTTTATAATGTAGATTTAATTTTGGCACAGTTAGGATCCCATTCTTTGCTTTTTTATTATTTTCCTTGAAATTCTTGACTTTTTGTTCTTCCAGAAGAATTTTATTAATATTTTTTCTAACTATAAAATCATTTTTGGCATTTTTATTAGTATGATGTTAAATAAGTAAATTAATTTAGGTAGAATTGTCATTTTTTATTAAATTAGCTTGGCCTATACATGAGCAACTGCTATTTTCCCAATTATTTAGATTTGACTTTTATTGGTATGAAAAATTGTTTTGTAAATGTGTTCATGTATCCAACATTGGCTTGATGGGCTAAAGCATATATTAGCTCTTTTATAATTATATATTTATAATGGATTTTTCTATTAATATTATTTTCCCCTATTTATCTATTTGCAGCAATTAGATACTATGATTTTTTGCATATAATAGCTAGAACATGTTATTGTCTTGGTGTATCTAAATATCTGGTTGTCCTCTCTTGGCTTTTGCTTTTCACTGTCTTTGAAAGTACCTAGTACCTAGTAAGTACCTTTTTTTTTTTTTTTTTGCCAAAAAGTTAAGATGTAGGCCACTAATACTTCTTAAGAAGGAAGGGAGAGATCATTCATTCTCTACTTCAAGATATTGTTCTTGATTTCCATAAAGACACACACATGGTCACATTCATGGCTTCTTTCAAATAACAAAAATCATAGTATGCAACAGCCAAAATCTTGAGCTAAAAAAGATTCTTAAAAATCAAACTTAAGTAAACTTTTGTACAATAGATCATACAACATTGAATGCAAGGTGGAAAAACAATCATGAAGATTAAGATAATAATACCATACTTGATTAAAGTAGTCAATATTCCTCCTCCTCAGAACCAGGAGAACAGTTAAGTAAATCAAGAGAAAAGAGATATTAGTATACAATATAACAAATCAATTTCCTCACTGGCTTCTTCCACTATTCCCATAGAAGTGAAATCATAGTTGTAGAAGCAAAAAAAAAAAAAAAAATGGCTTAATTATCAAGAGGAGTTCATCAAAATAACACAAATCCTTCTTTATTTTGTTTAAAATTTTATATGCTTCTTTTAAGGAAGCATAGGTAGTCATATTGGTGAAGCTTTGGACTTTTAAACATTGGGCATTACAAATTGTAAATTAGATCTGTTAGCTGAAATTATCTAGTCCTTGGAAACCTTTTCTTTAGATGTTTTGGAAGAGATCTCATTTTCATGGCAGCTCTGAATGGATCTTTTCTCAGTAGCTTTGTTTCTCTGGTTCTAGGATAGACATAGAATCACTTTGGAATTTTGACAAAAATTGTTAATACTTAATGCAACTTAGTGAAAGTTCCTAAATTTGGCTGTTCTAATAACAGTGTACAACTATATATCTCTTCCCTTCACCCAATTTGCACATACACACTCATACAAATTAGATAAATTTATTATTTTTGTCTTAATTTCCATGTTTTCCTGAAAGGTCAAGAGAGTATATTGCATCAGTTTAAACACCCATGTAAATTTTTTTACTGGGTTTCAATATGTTTATATAATAGTAAAAGCTTCAACTTAATAGTTAAACATAAGTATAAATAAGGGCTTAGCTATTTCTTTAAATTATGAGGGATGAAAAATATAAATACTTTGTACTTGATTATCTTTACAAAATCTGGTTAATTTAGTTACTAGATAAAATAAGTCAGTTTTCTTATTAAGATGTGCTACTCTGTTTTCATTGTATGTCAAGCAAGATAGCAAATGGGAGGCACAAAAACTAATTCATTAGATCTTCCTGACTGCATGCTGGTATAATGACTCAAAGATGTTTCATCATTAGTCTATTGATTAAATAGATGTAGTTTTACAAAAATGTTCACAGTTTACCTTTTATTATTAAGGAAATTTAGTATGAAAGGAAAAAGGAGGAACATGACTATGATGAAAAAAAGACTGTTACCTCAGCAGTACTCTTAGAGAAAGTCATAATAAGGGGGAAATTACTTAATTTTGTTTGGTTTTATGAACCACTTATATCTGCCAGCCAATCAGGCAGCAAACTTTCCTAATATTCATAATATGCAAAGTAGGCTCACCATTAACTAGTTAGGAAAATGTCCTATTCAGATAGAAAATAACACAATTGGGAAACTGAGTTGAATGGATCCTACCTTTGCCTACACAAGATTATCTCCTCTACTTTTTCCCAGATGTCCACACAGCAGATCTCAGACTCTCCTACCACTGGACAACATATAGCATTCCTCTTGAGTGATGACTATTAACTTCATGATAATTCAGACAATCATACCTGAAATAAAAACTGACACTAATATCAAATGACAGTTACAAGAACATTTAATTCAAATAACAAAATTGTACTAATCAAAGCTTAGGGCTGGTTATTTTCTTTCTTTCATGTCTTAATGAATATAAAAACAGCTTACTGATTGTTCATATAAGAATACCTATATTCTATAATTTTAAACATATGCAGTGGACACACATACAGTGAATATCAATTTATTTATGTACTAATAACAGATACAGCCTTATAAGTTTCCAAATAATTATGGCTAAAACTGAATCTTTAATTTAAGTAAACATAATGTTTCCATTTTTACTTGGAGAGATCCTAGTTTCTCAAGTTGTAGCACTACGAACATCTACATGTTGACTGCAGAGATGATAAGATCTTATGACCACTTAATGGAAAAACTAAAACAAAAACAAAACAAAACAAGAATAATTTAAGAGGATTTTTATTACTCTAATTTCCCAGCCATTATTGTTCAGTTGGTTTTCAGTCATGTCTGATTCTTTGTAACTCCATTTCAAATTTTCTCAGCTAAGATTTTGGAGTAGTTTATGATTTTCTTTTTCAAGTTCATTTTAGAGATGAGGAAGCTGAGGCAAACAGGGTCAAGTGACTTGCTCATAGTCACATAGCTACTAAGTTTCAGAACCTGAATTTAAATTCAACTCTTCTTGACTTAAAACCAGGGGAATTATTGTTTTCCAATTTAGCACAAAATATATAACATTACATATTCAACAGTTTTCAGACATTTTTAACATATTTATTTTCATTATAGCTATTTATTGACAAAACAAAAATATTTTTCATCATTGACCCTTGGAAAAACTTCGGTTCCAACTTTTCTTCTCCTTCTCTCCACTTCCTCCCCTAAGTGGCAGGTAGTCTTATACATGTTAAATAAGTTAAAGTATATGTTAAATACAATATATGTATGCATATTTACAGTTATCTTACTGTACAAGAAAAATTGAATTTAGGAAGAATGTAAAAATAAGTTGGAAAGAAAAACAAAAATGCAAACAAACAATAACAGAAAGAGTGTAAATGCTATGCCATATTCATTTAATAGATGAATTAATAATCTAACATAATCTGGGTTAAAAGAGAAAACTATTTTCCTAACAGCATGTTTCACAATAGAAGAAAAATTTCACATACACAATGTCATGCATTTAAAATATGAAAACTTATTACCAGTTAGGTGACATTAATTCAATTGAATGCATTTTCAAATTACCTTAAGTAGCAAATCATTCATCATATTTGGCATACTATATTGATTGCATTCAGGATTAATATAAAGTACTTACATTAACATATAATATTTGCCACCTGCCAAGCTTTTTCTGTCTTGTAAAGTTTAATTTAAACAGCTTTGGAGACCTGCCCTCTATATTACTTTAAAATTTTACTTTCTGATTTCTCCCATATTTTAATTTCTTAAATGTAGTTGCATAGCAATTTGATAATTTAGCTCAAAATGAAGTTAAATAGAAAGTTTAAAGTTTATTTTTCCTTTTATAAGGACACCAGTCTTAAAAAATTAAATAATAGTGAAGTCAATGTCAATTTAGAAAAACATTCTTTAAGTGGCAGAGCATTACAAAAGAAATATTTCATTCAATTTAATTCTTTTTAGTTGTGAATATTGCATTTTGCACCTTCTTAACAAACCAAGAACTGAGCTAAACATTTTAGAATTGTATAGTCCTCTCAACAGCATTCTGAGGAGGGGACTATGATTATTGATCCCTTTACAATTTACCAAGTATAATATATATTGTTCTGGCTTATTACAATTTTCCTAAAAGGCAAAACATCTAACTATGTGAGACCACTCACTCAACTAAAATTTGAGATTTGTAATCTCAAATAATAATTTTAGGGCCTGTATTTTTTCCAAGGGCCATTTACTGTTAATATTTCAAACATCAGGGGCAACTATTGTTATTTCAAAGTCTCCTGATGAACCAAATAATTTCCTTTTTTTTTGTAAAAAGAAAATCTGTTTAATCTGATATTTTAAGAATGTAGAGGTAAAGTACATTCTGTAGCTTTTCCCTAAAAAATCTATTATCCTCTACATTTTTTCCACCCTGACAACTTTCAGTAAATCATATAATACAGATATTTGCTTTTAAGACTTCCCATTTGATACAATACTGTCAGTCTGATATTTCGAACAGACATTTCTTTTTTTTCCAATTGCTTCTTCTTTTCCTATTTTTAATTAAGTTTTATTTTCAAAATATATATGCAAGGATAATTTTTCAACATTGACCCTTGAAGAACCTTGTGTACCAATTTTCCTCCCTTTCTCTAATGCTCTCCCCTAGAAGGCATATAATCCAATATATGTTAAACATGGTAAAAATATGTGTTAAATCCAAAGTAGTTGTACATATTTATACAATTATCTTCTGGCACAAGAAATATCAGGTCAAAAAGTTAAAGAGAAAGAAAAAGAGAGAGAGACAGACAGACAGACAGAGACAGAGAGAGAGACAGAGAATAAAATTCAAGCAAACCACAACAAAAAGAGTTAAATGCTGTGTTGTGATCCACCCTCAGTTCCCACGTTCCTCTCTTTGCTTGTAGATGGCTCTCATCATCACAATATCATTGGAATAGGCTGAATCATCTCATTATTGAAAAGAGCCATGTCCATCAGAATTGATCACTGAATAGTCTTGTTGTTATGTACAGTGATGTGGTTTTGCTCACTTTGTTTGGCATCAATTCATGTAGATCTCCCAAGTTCTCTCTGAAATAATCTGGCTGATTGTTTCTTATAAAACAATAATATTCCATAACATTCATATACCATAACTCATTCAGCCATTTTCCAATTGATGGGCATCCATTCAGTTTCCAGTTTTTAACCAGTACAAAAAGGGCTGCCACAAACATTTTTCCACCTTTGGGTCCCTTTCCCTCCTTTGAGATATCTTTGGGATATAGAGTAGAAACACTGCTGGATCAAAGTGTATGCAAAATGTGACAACCCTTTGGGCATTGTTCCAAATTTCTCTCCAGAATTGTTGGATTACTTCACAATTCAACTAATAATGCATTAGTGTCCCAATTTTCCCACATCCCCTTCAACATTTGTCATTATCTTTACCTGTCATCCTGACCAATCTGAGAAGTGTGTATTGATATCTCAGAATTATCTTAATTTGCATTTCTCTGAACAATAGTGATTTAGAGAACCTTTTCACATGACTACAAATAGTTTCATTTTTTCATCTGAAAATTGTGTGTTCATATCATTTGACTATTTATCAATTAGAGAATGGTTTGAATTCTTATAGATTTGAATCATATATTTTAGAAATGAGGCCTTTGTCATAACCATTTATCAATTAGAGAATGGCTTGAATTCTTATAAATTTGAATCAGATATTTTAGAAATGAGGCTTTTGTCATAACCTTTGAACATAAAAATGTTTTTTCCTAGTTTATTGCTTCCCTTCTAATCTTGTCTGCGTTAGTTTTGTTTGTGCAAAAAAGTTTAACTTAATATAACCAAAATTATGTATTTCATGTTTAATAATGACCTCTAGTTCTTCTTTGGTCATAAATTTCTTCCTTCTCCATAGATCTGTGAGATAAATTACCCTATGTTCCTCTAATTTGCTTATAATATCACTCTTTTTGTCTAAATCACAAACCCATTTTGACCTTATCTTGGTATATGGTGTTAGGTGTGGGTCAATGCCTAGTTTCTGCTATACTAGTTTACAATTTTCCCAACAGTTTTTGTCAAATAGTAAGTTCTTATCCCAAAAGCTGGAGTTTTGGGGTTTGTCAAACACTAGATTACTATAGTCATAGACAATTTCATCCTGTACACCTAACCTATTTCACTGATTGACTATTCTTTTCCTTCCTAATACCAAATGGTTGTGATGGCCACTGCTTTATAATGTAGTTTGAGGTCGGGCACGGTTAGGCTACTTTGATTTGCATTTTTTAAAATTAATTGCCTTGAAATTCTTGACCTTTTTTTTCTTTTTAGATGAAATTTTATTATTTTTTTCTAAATCTGTAAAATAATGTCTTGGGAGTTTAATTGGTATGGCACTAAATTAGTAGACTAACTTAGATAGTATTGTCATTTTTTTATATTTGCTCAGGCTACCCATGAGCACTTGATATTTTTCCAATTTATTGGATCTGACTTTGTTTATGTAAAAAAGCATTTTGCAGTGCCTGACTTTCCCTTGGTAAATAAGACTCCCAGATCGTTTATATTATCAATAATTATTTTAAATGGAATTTCTCTTTGTATCTATTACTGCTCAACATTGTTGGTAATATATTAAATTGCTGATGATTTATATAGAATTGTTTCTGTTTTTTAGTTGTTTTCTCTAATCTGTAAGTATACCATCAGAAGATGTGCGAAGAGTATTAATTTTGTTTCCTTATTATGTAATCTAAATCCTTTAACCATTTTTCTTCTCTTACTGCCAGAATTAATATTTCTAATAAAATATTGAATAGTAATGGTTATAGTGGACAAACTTATTTCTCTGCTTATCTTATTAGGAATGGTACATTACATATAATATTTGTTAATGGTTTTAAATAAATGCTACATATCATTTTAAGGAAAAATCCATTTATTCCTATATCCTCTTGTGTTTTTAATAGGAATGGCTGTTGGATTTTATTAAAAGCTTTTTCTGCTTCTATTGATTTTGTTAATTTGATTATTGATATAGTCAATTATGTTCCTTGAGGTTTTTATTTTGAGCTTTCTTTTAGGAAGTGATCAGTAATTCCTTCAATGGCTATTTTACCATCTGTTTCTAAGACATTAGAGCAGTTTTTCTTGATGATTTCCTGAAAGATGATGCTTAACATTTTTTTCACCATAGTTTTCATTGTCTCTCCTATATCTATTTATCAGGTCAGTTGTTCTCCTAGGAAGTATTTCATATTTTCTTCTTTTTTTATTTTTCTTCTTCTTTCTTTCTTTCTTTTTTTTTTTTTTTTTTTGGTTTTGTTTGACTGATTCTTGATGTCTTATTGAGTCATTCATTTCCATTTGTTCAATTCTAATTTTTAGTGAATTATTTTCTTCAGTTACCTTTCTTAAAACCTTTTATATTTGGCCAATTGAATTTTTAAATGAGTTGTTTGATTCATTGCATTTTTTCCATTTCACAATTTCTGATTTTAAATAAATTGGTTTCTTTTCTCATGTCTATTTTGTAAGGAGTGATATGTTTGGTTTTTTTTTGGTCAAATCTATTTTGTAGGGAGTTAGTTATACACTTTTCCCATTTCATCATATCTATTTTAAGGAATTTTCTTCAGATAATTTCTGGTTTTCCATTTCCATACCCTCTTACAAAGATTTCATTTTCCTTCCCCATTTTTCTTCTAATTTTTTAAAGATCATTTTTGACTTCTCCCTAAAGAGCTTTGTGAAATGGGGACCAACTAATATCTCCTTTTGGGACTTCATTTGGAGCTGGTTTGCCTTTTAGAAACCTCAGGATTTGAGATCCATTCTGCTCTCTCTCTCTAAAAAAGCTGTCTATAGTCAGAGTTCTTTTTGCTGTTTTCCTCATTTTTTTTAAAGTTGTGATCTGTTCTTGAGGCAAAGAACTGATAGGTGTTTCAATTTGTCCTGGGGCCAACATTTCTGCCTGACTTCCAGTGCAGGGAAATTGTGGCCAGGTCCCACATTCTTCTTGGACTCAGTGGCTTACAATTTTCTTTTTATATTTGCTTTAGGGTGTCTCACAGAAAATCTGCTAAACCACCAGTTTGCAACCAGAGTAACATTTTTTAGAGCCTCCCAGTGGATTCCTTGGTATGTGGATGTTGCAAGTTTGGCTCCCTGCCACAGTTCCTTGCCTCAAGCTCCCAGCACTGCCATCTGGACTTGGCAACCTCTTCCCCTGCCTGATTAAAACAAAATTTTCTTGAAGTTATTTCCAAGTATCTTCTTCTGGAAATTTGTGGCACACCAAATATTTGTGGGTTGTATCATTCCAAAACCAATTCAGAGGCTTAATCTGCTGTTGATCTGAGGAAAGGTCCAAGGAGATCATATAAAGCCTCAACTATTCTCTGCCATCTTGTCCTCCCTGCACCCAAAGGTATTTCCTTAAAAGTTTTCCAAATCTTTCTTAACCCTTCTCTCTTGAAATTAACTTTTCATTTTATTTTACAATTTTTACTCTTCACTTTTTTCTTACTTTCACTGTGTTCCAGAATTTCTCTAATTCTATAGTCCCCAATGATATTGAAAACTGTCTACAGAAGTTAGCTTATTTCTTTTGAAATTTTCCTTTTTAATTTAGTGTTTTTTAATTGCACAAAAACAATTAATTGCAAAATTAATCAAATTAAAAACAAAATTAAACAATTGCAAAATTGTGCCACTTTAGAACTCTTAAAGGATTGCATAGATTATTCCAATTTCTTTATTTGACTTTGCTTTTAATTTAACAGCTTTGTTATATCATGAGCAATTCTCAATTGCTTAGGCAAATAAAAATATTACAATTTAAATTTTACTTACTTTTTAAGGTCTCTGATTTAAAGAAGTTTCTCTCTTTTCACTTTGTAACTTCACTCATTATGTTTAATTCTTCTTTTTTGATTCCTTTTAAAACAAAAACATTTACTTGGAAAGTTCAAATCCTTATCAGTGAGATCATCGTGCTTCCTTATAATAAACTTTTCAATTGCTCCACTCACTTAAAACATATTTACTAAGATATTTCCGCATTTAACATATTTGAAAATTTATAATTGAAAATTGAATTTCTGGTAAAAATTTATTTTCAAATTCTTGTTATCAGTTTTTATCCATTTGGAACAAAGACCGTTCCTTTGGCTGAATCTCTTGTTTGCTTTACAACTTGGTCAGAGTTAGAAAGGCAGGTTTTGAAGAGAGAAACTTTCCTTTAAAAACAGTTTGAGAAAAATAATACACTCCTATCCTTTTGTCTTCTCAGACAAGTTAGGACAAAATAAGTTTAGGACATTCAAAACATTAGGACAGAAGTTAGGACAAAACTGATGATATGATTAGATGGACACAAGCATATAGTACTTTGTTAACAATTTTTTTTTTCCTTCTAGGACTATTAAAAAAAAAATCATTGTGCATAATTTTAAACTGTAAGTTTTCCAAGTCTGTTGTTTTTCTTATAAAATGTTCCACATTATGTTCTATTTTTTTCATTTTTTTAGATTCTGTTTTGTTATTTCTTAGTCACTTATAGTTTCACTGGCTTCTGCTTGGTAAATTCTAATTTTCAAAGTGTTATTTTGGTCTTTGAGACTCTATCTTCTTTTCTAGTAAGTTAGCTTTTTGTCATAATCTTGTTTTCCTTCATTTTTTTTTTTTAGTTTTTCCTCACCTCTTGTTTGAATTTTAAATTCTTTTATTTTTTTGTTCTTTAAATTCTCTCTGGGCAGGGAGCCATTTCATCTTACTCTTTGGGGCAGAAAAAGCTTATTTTTAACTTCACTGTTCTCTAAAAATTAAGTCTTCTCTGTTCTCATAGTAAGTTTCTATAGTTGGGTTCTTTCTTCCTTGCAGATTCATTTTTTTTTTAATTACATGTGTAAGTATCTCTAATCATGGGGTAGGGAGATGGTGCCTCTAGCTTCACTTCAGGTTTCCCTCTGGTTTGAGTCTAGAAAGACTGATTAAACCTGGGCTGATTGGAAACATGTATCTGGGTTATGAGAAGCTTCTCAGAGTGGGAAGGAACCAGCATACCCATGAATGCAGAAGCAGTGAGGTGGGGAACCTGCTGGATATTGGTACTTACTGGAGGAAGAAGCTCTTTGTTTGGGATTCCAGGTCAGAAAAACCAAGTATTTCATAGTTGATCATCACACATTTTTGCTGTTATTGTGTACAATTAATTCCTGGTTCTGCTTGTTTTGCTTAGGGACACTTCATATAAATCATTCCAGACCTTTCTAACATCAGCTTATTCATCATTTTTTTTTTTTTTGTATAACAACAATATTCCATTATCTTTATACTTCCTAAGTTGTTCAACCTTCTTCAATTGATGGGTATCTACTCATTTTCTAATTATTTGTTGACACAAAAAGAGCTTCTACAAACATTTTTGCACGTATGAGTCTTTTTCCCTCCTTTATGATTCCCATGGGATACAGATCCAGTAGTGAAAATGCTGGATCAAAGGGTATGCACAGATTTATAGTCCTTGATGCATAGTCCAAAATTGTGCTCCAGAATGATTGGATCATTTCAAAACTCCACCAATAATGCATTAGTTCCAATTTTCCTACATCCCCTTCAATATTCATCATTATCTTTTCTAGTCATCTTAGCCAATCTGAGAAGTATGAGTGGTACCTTAGAGTTGTTTTAATGTGCATTTCTTGAATCAATTGTGATTTACAGCATTTTTTTTCATATGATTATAGAAGACTTTAATTTAGTCATCTTAAAATTTTTTGTTTGTTCCCTTTGACCATTTATGAATTGGGGAATAATTTGTATTTCTTATGAATTTGACACAGTTCTTTATAGATTTTAGAAATGAGACCTTTATCAGAAAGATTGGTTTTAATGATTTTTCCCAACTTTCTACTTACCTTTTAATCTTGTCTCTGTTGATTTTGTTTGTGCAAAACCTTTGTTATTTAATGTAATCAGCATTGTCTATTTTGTCTTTTATAATTCTTTTCTGGTTTTTGTTTGCTCATAAATTCCTCCTTTCTCAAAAGATCTGATATGTAAAATATCCCTTGCTTTCCCAATGTTTCATCTTTTTGTAGAGGGTTGAAATTCTGAATAGGTGTACTTGAATCAGACAACCAAGCACTTAAGGCTAATTACTTATTTGATATGAGACAATAACTCTATTAATATATGTTTAGATATATGGCTCTTCTCATAGTTGATGCTGGCTGAATGTTTGGTGTTAAGATAATTGTAGGCAAGGATTAGAGGGTGGAGGTGGGGCTAGAGTCATTTTGAAGCAGGACTAGGAGGAGAGAAGTTGGTGACTTTAGACTGGAGAATACAGGATATATCTTTGGCAAGCTGTTTGGCAGTTTGCCTTCTTCTTTCACTTGTCCCCCTAAAGACCAAGGACTTTTACTTATTCTGACTCTGGCTGATCCTGAGGCCTCTAGGGAGTTAGCCTGGACTTTATACCTTTTATGTGGAAATCATGTCCTTATGTTTAATTTATTTTGGTGTGGGGTGTGAGATGTAGGTCTTTGCTGAGTTTCTGACATATTATTTTCCAATTTTCTCAGCAGTTTTTGCCAAATAGTGAGGTCTTATCCCAGAAGCTGAAGTTTGTGGGTTTATCAAATACTAGAATACTACAGTCCTTGATTATCATGCTGTGTGTCTCTCATCTAAGCCACTGATCCACCACTCTATTTCTTAGCCAGTACCAAATGGTTTTGATGACTGCTGCATGTATAGTTTTAGGTCTGGTACTACTAAGCCACCTTTTTTTTTTTTTTAATTCCCTTGATATTCTTGATCTTTTATTCTTCTAGTTGAATTTTTTTTTCTGGTTTTACAAAAATCTTTTTGGAAGTTTGATTGGTACGGCACTGAAGAAGTAGATCAATTTAGGCAGAATTGTCATTTTTATTATATTATCCCAACATATCCATCAACAATTAATATATTTCCAATTGTCTAGATCTCACTTTATTTGTATGAGAAGTGTTTTGTAATTGTGTTCATATTGTCCTTGGCTTTGTCTTGGTAGGTAGACTCCCAAGTATTTTACTTTATCATTGTTTTAAATTGAATTTCTCTATCTCTTACTAATTGGATTTGTCAGTAATGTATAAAAATGTTGATGACCTGTGTGTTTATTTTATATCCTGCAACTTTGCTAAAGCAGTAGATTGTTTACAGTATGTTTTTGGATGGTTTTCTAGGATTTATCATCATATTATTTGTGAAGAGTGATAGTTTTATTGCTTCATTGCCCATTATAATTCCTTTATTTTATTTTTTTTCTTTTTGCTAAAGTCAACATTTCTAACAGCATGTTGAATAATAATGATGAAAATGGGCCTACTTGGTTTGACCCCTGATCATATTGGGAATGTGTCCAGCTTTTCTCCATTACAAATAATGCTTGTTGTTGGTTTTACATTCATACTGCTTATTACTTTAAGGAAAGCTCCCTTTATACATATATACTTTCTAGTGTTTTTAATAAGAAGGCATATCATATTTTGTCAAAAGCTTTTTTCTGTAGCTAATGAGATTATCATATGATTTCTATTGGTTTTATTATTCATTTGGTTGATTATGGTAATAGGTTTCCTGATAATAAACCAGACCTTCATTCCTAGTATAAATTCTAGTTGATCATAGTGCATTACCCTGCTGATATGTTGTTAACATTTTATTTAAAATTTTTGCAGCAATATTCATTAGGGATATTGGTGTGTAATCTTTTTTTTTTTTTCCTGTTTTGGCTCTTCCTGGTTTAAGTATCACTACAATATTTCTATTATGAAAGGAATTTGGCAGGACTCCTTCTTTGCCCATTTTTACAAAAACTTTACATGATATTGGAATTATTTTTTCTTTCAATATTTGGTAGCATTTTCTTTTGAATCCATCTGGCCCTGGAGATTTTCCCTTAGAGTGTTCACTGATGGCTTGTTCAATTTCTTTTTATATAATGGGATTATTTAAATAATTTATTTCATCTTCTGTTAATCTGGGGAATTTATATTTTTGTAAATATTCATTCATTTCAGTTAGATTGCCAAACTTGCTGGCATACAATTGAGAAAAATAGCTTCTAATTATTGCTTTAATTTTTTTCTCAATGGTGATAAGTTCACCCTTTTTCATTTTTGATGTTGATAATTTGATTTTCCTTTCCTTTTTCTAGAAAAAATAACCAAAGTTTATCTATTTTCTTATCTATTTTATGAAAAAAAAAACAACTATTAGCTTTATTAATTAATTCAAGTTTTCTTAGTTTCAATTTCATTAATCTCTCCTTTGAGTTTCAGAATTTCTAATTTGGTACTTTTTAAATTTGCTCTTTAATTTGCTTTTAATTGCATGCCAAATTCATTGATCTTTTCTTTTTCTATTTTATTCATGTAGTTATTTAGAGATATAAAATTTCCCTTAAGAAATATTTTGGTTGCATTCCATAGGTTTTGGTATGTTATCTCATTATTGTCATTTGTTTGGATACATTGTGGATTGTCTCTATGATTTACTATTTGACTCATTCTTTAATATTATTATTATTATATTATTTAATTCCAATTGGTTTTTATTCTATCTTTCCCTGATCCTTTATTGAATACAGTTTTTATTGCATTGTGGTCTGAAAAGGAATCATTTATAATTTTTGTCTTTCTATATTTGATTGTGAGGTTTTCTCCCTAATACATGGTCAATTTTTGTATAGGTACCATTTACTGCCTGAGAAAAAAAATGTGTATTTCTTTCTGTCCCTATTCAATTGTTTGCAGAGCTCTATTATATCTAAGTTTTCTAGTATTCCATCAACCTCCTTCATTTTTTTTCTCATTTATTTTATGGTTAGATTTATCTGATTCTGAGAGGGGAAGGTTGGAGTCCTTCATTAATATAGTTTTGCTGTCTCTTCCTAAAAATAGCTTAAAATTTCTCTAGGAATCTGGCTACTCTATCCAGTATGTGCATATACATTTAGTAGCATTACTATGTCATTGTTTAAGGTATGTTTTATCCAGAGGTCTTTTCCTCATCTCTTTTCATTAGATCTATTTTTACTTTTCCTTTATCTGAGATCAGAATTGCTACACCTGATATTTTGACTTCAGCTGAAGCATGATAAATTCTGTTCCAGTCTTTTATCTTTACTCTATATGTGTCTCTCTGTGTCAAATATGTTTCTTAAAACAACATATTGTAGGATTCTGTTTTTTAATCCATTCTTCTATTTACTACTGTTTTATGGGAGAGTTCATCCCATTCATTTTCACTGTTATGATTACTAGCTCTGTATTTGCCTCCATCCTATTTTCTCCACTATGTATACTGTTTTCTTCCTTCCCATTTTGTTCTTAGTAGTTTTTTTTTGACCCACCCCACCTACTACCTGATTTTCTTTGATCCCTATCCCATTCACTTACCCTTTTTTCCTTGTGTTTCTACCATCCCTTTTATTCAGCCTCCTCCTTTTCATTCCTTTTTCTCCTTTTATTCTTTATAGGGTTAAATAAATGTCTCTACCCAACTGAACAATTAAGTTATTCCCTCTCTGAGCCAAAAATTGATGAGATCAAGCTCCAGATAATGTTCATTCCCCTCCTTTCTTTCCCTCTATTGTAATGGAGTTTTTGTGCCTCTCCATGTGATTTCATTTTTCTCATTATAACTCCCCTTTTCTCTATTTCCAGTAGAGAACTCCACCCCCCTTAATTTTTCTTTGATATTATCACATCAGAATCTCTTCACAACCACATCCTCTGTCAACATGATGCCCCTTCTGCCTGCTGCAGTAACAGATAACCTGCTCAAGAGTTATAGATATCATTTTCCCATCTAGGGATGTAAACAGTTTAACCTTTTAATAATATATATATATATATTTTTTTTTTTTCTCCTGTTTACATTGCATTGTGGTCTGAAAAGGAATCATATTATGTCTATTTCTGTTTTTTTTTTTCAATAGAAAAGATTGAACATCTCATTTCTTAGAAGATATATCTTGTTCCCTTATAGATGAAACTCAGTCTCTCTGGGTAATTAATTCTTGGTTGTAACCCTACATTCTTGGCCTTCCAGAATATGGTACTCCAGGCCTTCCAATCCTTTATTGTAGAAGCTGCCAGATCATGGATAATCCTGATTGTTGCTCCTTGATATTTAAATTGTTTTTGTCCTTCTGCTTGCAGTATTTTTTTCCCTTAAGATTATAGTTCTGGAGTTTTACAACAATGTTCCTTGGACTTTTTCTTGTGGGATTGCTTTCTAAAAGATGATTGATGTATTCTTTCAATAAGTATTTCCTCCTCTGTTTCTAGAATACTGGGATAGTTTTCCTTGATGACCTCTTGAAGAATGCTATCCTGCCTCTTTTTTTGGTCATGGTCTTCAGGGAGACTAAGAATTTTTAAGTCATCTCTTCTCGATTTATTTCCCATAGTGGCTATTTTGTAAATGAGGTAATTTACATTTTCTTCCATTTTTTCTTTGTTTTTTGCATGTTTGACTGAATCTTGAGTCTCATGGTGTCATTAGCTTCCAATTGCCCTATCAAATTTTTAATATGTGATGTTCTTCATTTATCCTTACTGAGCCAGGAAAAAGGGTTTCAGTTGTTGATCTGCTGTGATTATGACTTTCTCAAAGCCTTTCCCACACTCTGTCTGAGCTGAGCTGAACACTCTTTCACCCCAATGAGACTGATCTTTCTTGATGTTTTTCTAATATATTTTGAATTGGAGTATGATTTCATTCTGTCTGACTCTATAGAAGCTTCATTTCATGTGTGTGTTTTTTTTTTTTTTTGATACAAATTAGGAGAACTTGAACACCTTCCTGGCTTCAAGCTGCCATTTTGGCTCCATCCCATGAAGTAAATCAGGGAAATGTTAATGTATAAAAATGATTTCAAACTACAGTGTGTTTTGGATTCATTAAATAATACAAGGTACAAATTTTGCTTTAAGCCTCTTTTCTGCTTTGAAAAATTTACTCTTTTTTATGAAAAGTTAATCAAAAGCCAGTGTGAACACTTTTTAAAGAGTCAAAAATCAATTTCAAGGCCATGTTAATTTATCTGTCAAGGTAACTCAGATTTTCTTATTTATAGGAGTGCTTGTTCTGAATGCAATAACTCTCTTTATATGTTGGAGATGTAAATTTTGTACTTCGTTTTGCAACAGAATCTGTTCTATCTATAATAGGGATTCTTTTAGAAGTTCAAGCCTGCTGATGATAGTCTTACATTTGAAGCTTGCTTTAGCTTAAATCAATTAGGATTAATATTGAGGAGATCTTACCCTAAATCCATCTCAAAAAAGGCCCTCAATGAAAAATTCCATGGATTGCTCTGCAAGTTCCTCAATGAAGCCTATCTTGGGAGACTATGGTTTGTCTCTGTTTTCCAACAAGTTCCTCAATTGCCACACACAATTAAAATCTGCAATAAAGGTAATTTAAGTATAAGATTCTGAGCATAATCAATTTATTAGCAAAGTTAGAAATTGCCAATAAATGAGAAACAAAGTTCCTTAGAAGCTAAGGATACTTCTTGAAAATTCACACATCATTTTCATAATAATTAAAGAGGAATTGGTTGATCAATCAGAACGGACAGAGAAGATGTAATTTAGAACAGGTAGGCAACTTTGTGAGTAGAAGATTCAAGGGAAAAAATTTGTGGTTTATACTCCCTAGTTTATCAAATTGTACATAATTTATAAGAAATTTAACACAAAATAAGGGACAAAAATTAATTTGGTTCAATTATGGAGTCTAATTATAATTTTACAGATTCCAAGGATCACCAATGATACTTAGAACCTATTATCAACAAAATGCAGAGTAAGTTGTTACAGATAGCCCCTCCAACAGACATTCCTGTGTATCTACTTCATATTGACCTGAGAAGGGACCTTGATAATTTAAATAATGAAGGTTGAATGGGAAGGGTGATGGGAAACAATAAGGATATTTTTCAAAGAATATGGGTGGGTAGAAGATGAAAACTTATGTGAATTAATCAAAATGTAGTAGATGGAAAATTGTAATGCAGAAAGTATGACTTAAAGGAGACTCATTCAAAAGATACTTTCAGCATAAGATTTTCTGATCTGTTGAAATAGGGAAGTGGAGTATTTTTAAATTGTTTCAAGAACATATGCTACTATCTCCAAAACAGGCTGGCTATACAGTTTTGGAATTGATCAGTAAATGGGTAAGAAAATTTCATTTTTAGGCCTATCCTAATTCACTTGTATAATTATGGGCTTATCAAATTTGATGAAAGGATTAATCAATTAAAAAAACAACTAAATGAGTTAGGAATTTGGTAAGCCAAAGGTATATGTGGATAGGCACAAAGGAAAAAAAAATTTCTGTTAGAAGATTTTAGGACAAATATAGGAGAAGAGATAAAAGAACTTCATACAAAAGAAGTAAAGGGAAACCTTAAAGTTTTAAAGTGGTGTGTATTTACCTTAATTAATGGCCTACCCTATTTTCCATGACTGAAAATTTATGTATTCACTATTTTCAGATGTAGTGTATATAGAGAATAAGGATTAAAACATATATTTAATAACTTTAATTATAAAGGAAAATATGGAGTAAAAAGGCAACAACATATAAGCTGAATCCTTGTTTAGAGGAATTATGGAGCTAACCCAAGGAGAATTGGCCATAAAATGTCCAATATTAAATGCAAGGATTTGAGGGTGAATATGCTGTTAATATTTTCTGAGTATCACAGATTCTTTGAAGAAAACCTAATCTAGTTTATTCTGGATAGCCTTTAAAACATACACAATAAGTAGCTATCAGCCTTTTCTGAGAGACCTATATTGAAGAAAAATCTACTTCTTTTTAAAATTATATTTTTATTTATTTTGTTAATTATTTCCTAATTAAATCATTTAAAATTTAAAATAATGTTTTTAAAATTATATATAAAAGTTTTTTTAACTTTTTTTTGTTTTTTGAATCTGAAATTCTCTCTTTCTCTTTATTACTTTCCCCTTTGAAAAAGTAAGCACTTGGTTATAGACTATAAATATACCTTTTTCCATATTTCCATATTATCTATGTTGAAAACAGATTTAAAAAAAAGAAAAAAAAACAAAATTTAAAAATATGCACAAATTCTCATTCATATATATATATATATGTATATATATATATATGTATGTATGTATGTACATATAGAACCTTTTCCTTTTTCTTTGATTTCTTTAGGATTCAGATATAGTAATGATATTGCTGGGTAAAAGGGTATACAGAATTTTCTAAACCTTTGGGCACAATTGCTGTTCAGAATTATTGGACTAGTACCCATGTCCACCAACAGAGGATTAATGTCCCATTTTTTTTCCAGAATTTGTCATTTACTTTTTCTGTCATATTAACTAGTATTTTATATAAGAGATTGTATCTCACAGTCATTTTAATTTGCATTTTTCTAACTAATAATTATTTAGAGTATTTTTTCATATGACTACAGATAGTTTTTATTTTTTTTTTGAAAACTGTTTTGTTAAATCCTTTGACCAAGTATCAATCAGTGAATGAGTCTTACTTTCATAAATTTTACTTTTTTCACTACACATTTGAAAAATGAAGCCTTTCTCAGAAACTTTGCTCTAAATTTTTAAAAAATTCATTCTTTGTCTATGGTGCTTTTTAGTAAAATGTAGTTTTGTTGATCATTTCTTTTAGTTACGTCTATTTTTGCTTTTGCTTTGTCTGAGATTGTAATTGCTTTCCCTGCCTTTTTTTACTACAGCTTTAGCATAATAGATTCTGCTTTAGCCCTGTATTTTAACTTTGTGTGTATGAATGCCCTTCCTAAAATGTGATGCCCAGATCTTAAAATAATTGTCTATATTGTTATAAGGAATGCAGGACTTAGTCGATCTTTGATTATGAAACCTAAGCCCATCTTAAAGCAGTTGCAGTTTCTTTCAGAATTTTTTCACTGACATGTCATAACTGTTGAATTCTGTTGATGAACAGTCCTCTAACTCTCTGGGATTTTTTTTTCTTCTTTGTCTAACTACCTATCTCAAACCTATTTGAAAATCAGAGATAATATCAACTTGAACCCCAGAGTTGGATTAAATTTCAATTCTGGATCTTAATGATTTGTCTGTTTCCAATCAACATAGTAGCAACATTTCTAGCAGTTTTACTTAGCAGTCAGCTCACTATTTCTTTCATGACTGCCAATAATACATGTTTCCAGAAGTTTCAAACAGATATTTATTTTTACCTTCTGAATCATGAGTAGACAGTCATTGTTTGTTTTGATGTTTACTGGATGACAGAAGTAATGTTACATGTGATGGGAAATAAAAGGGTATACATTGCGGAGTGTTGAATTTTCATGGTTGTTAACTGAAAGGAGTTCAAAAGTGCCTTTTGCTTCTCTGAGATGGTTAGAAAGAGTTTTCATTCCATTGTACAATTAGTATGCAATCCAAGATTCTCCATTATATGAGACATATGAACTTTCCCCTTAAAACCAACATCATGTATCTGGTAATGTAGTTAAGTATACCTCAGTCACTGCATTCGATTTCTCCACATTTATCCTAGCCAAAAGCCCAGAGTGATTAACAGCAGATTATGAATATATAGCAAGACCATGTTTCTTTTACCTTTGAGGTATGTCCTTTTTCATTTTTATTTATTCATTTATTTTACTATACCCTTAGGGCCATAATAGCCACATGAAACTAATGTCCATTAAAAGTTTTCAAGGCAATCAATGTATGCAGATTTAAGGACCCTGTCTAGTTTCCAGGGAAATGTCTCTATTTTCTCTAGTTGCCTTGTGTTTAAAGCAAGTGATAGCCCAAAACAAACAATACTTCTGATTTGATAAATTATTATTTTCATAGAGAAAGGTCAAAGGCTCTTTTTATCCTTTCCTAGATTTAATATTAAAATCAACTATAAAATTTTTATACTTTTTTTGCTATTCTCATTATTTTTAAAAAAGTATATCTACTAATCAAAATATTCATCATCCAGAATTCTTATGGAGTCATTTATTTTTATTTTATTTTAATTTGGCTGAGGCAGTTGGGGTTAAGTGCCTTGCCCAAGGTCACACAGTTAGGAAGCATTAAGGGTCTTGAAGCCACATTTGAACTCAGCCCCCTAACTTCAGGGCTAGTGCTCTATCCACTGCACCACCTAGCTGCCCCTGGAGTCATTTCTTAACATGAACCAAAATATTAGAATGTTATATTTCATTATTCTACAAATTGGTTATCTCCCTTCAAATATAAAAGGATATAATGTATAATCATTATGCATATGCCAAATAATGTTTTTCTTGAGTAAATGTTCACCATCTCTCATAAACATCAATTTTAATTATCTTATGTATCTATTCATTGGATGCTTTGAGTGGAAACATAGTTAAAATTTCATATTCTTCATTTTTATCCTAAACTTAACAGAATAGTATTATTTGAATACCTAAGTGTCTTGTCCCTAACAAAATTAGGGACATTTGGAATCTTGCAAGTTCTATCAGCTGGGCATCCCAGAGACCATACAACTAAAGAGCAAGATGGCCTAGATACCTGAAGAATCCCCGCCTTGTGAATCTACTTTAGAAAAAGCCAACATTTATGCCAAGTCATTCTCTGAATATTTCTTTATCTTTAATTTATTATTTATTAACTTTTAATATATTTTTAAAATTTTTGAGTTTCAATTCTTTCTCTTTCCAACTCCTCAACTATCAATTTTTATGACAAGAAACATGATACATATCATCCCCAAAAAATCAGACAAAAACATTTCTATATTGACCATGTGGTAAAAAATACTCAAGAAAAATAAAGTGGAAAATGTGTTTTAATCTGAATCTTAAGCTCTAGTTTTTTTCTCTAGAAGTGGATAGCTAAGTCATTCCCACTTAATCATCTTTATAATATTTCTGTTACTGTGTAAAAATCATTTCTGTCTTTTTTTCACCTCACTTTGCATCATTTCATCAAAATCTTCCTAGGTTTTTCTAAAAATATCCTGGTCATGGTTTTCTTGCAGCTCAATATTATTCTATATCAATTATATACTACAATTTCTTCACTTATTCCTAATTGATGGATGTTCATCAATTTTCAATTCATTGCCACTATGAAAAGAACATATATATATATATAATTTATATTGAAATGTCTTCTAACTACTGACCAGTTTTACTTTTAAATACATGCTATTCGGTATGTGACATTTTTCTACTGTATTATAAAATCTGAGAAAATTGATAAGACAAGTTAGTTCCCCTTTAGGTCTTAATACTTTTTGATTGCTAAATATATGTGTTATAAAACATTCAAAAAATGTTAAATATTTAATAGGAGTATATTTTTCTTTCAAATAAAATAACAGTGACTTACTGTTTGAAGCATGAAGTCATAAATTCTTTTAAGCCCAACTTAAGGGGTTTAATAAAATTCTTTTGAACTAGAGTTTGAGGGATTAGGATCTAAGTACTACAGTGTATTTAACTGAAACCTCTCCCATTCAGTGTGTGGAAAATTGCAAAATTTGTATATCCTGAGTTCATCTGTGATTATAGAGTGTTCTAGGAGTTTTCAGTAGACTGTCATGAATCCACTTTATATGTGAATACTTTTCTAATTTGTTAAACATTCAACCAACTTTCTTTTTTGGCCATTTCTTGTAATCATCTACTGAAAGCCACATAAAGTAGTTATATATGCCTCTCCTTCCTTTATTTCACTAACAAGGCAGACCAACAGGGATATCTTTGTCAAGATAAATTACCATATTTATTGTACATCTCTATTCCCCCATGGATTCTAGCAAATGGCTTGGAATTTTAACCTGCTAACTTGCTTCTATAGCCTGAAGAACAGTTAGGATGCTGTGAATAGGGCCATTGTTTATTGTAGTATTTAGTCTTAATAATTTAAAATGTTTAAAACAATTCCATTGTTTTTATTAGTTTCTTTTTTTCCCTTTTAATATGCCACTGACTAAAGTGTTTCTGACTTCAAGGTTGATCCCTATCTATTCTGTCAATCCTCTTCCCCAATTCTGGGTTTGTTACAATTAAGTATTATTATTATTATTATTAGATTAATGAAAATACTCTATTAAAAAGGTAGCTGGACTAATGTACCATTGACAAGTCTCTACAAAATAAAATCTTTATATGTATATGTTTGATCTATTTTATAAAATTGTTTTCAGTTAATTTATCAGTAATTCAATTAAATAAAAGAACAACTGTTTAAGTTGTAGCTAGAGTGCTATTGAAAGCCTGAAACATTTCTGTTTCTAGTAGTTAGGAAAATTGTTTTTTCTTAGTTATATAAAAGCCCATTCAGTCTACTCAGCATTTCCCAAACTTCCAGAAGTATTTTGTTATATTCAGATAAAGAGGATATATATGTATATATGTATACATATATACATATATACACTCATATATATATATATATATATATGTCTGCCTCTCTGTCTCTCTACCTATCTATCTCTCTATCTATATATATAGTTTGAAACTAAGTTCTTTTATACAAATAGATTGCATATAGATGTCTTGGCTGATGTTTTTAGCAAAAATGTTGATTTGCATATTACATAGAAATGGATTGAAGTTATTGATTGAAAAGGTTAAATTGAACTGTATATTTATGAGATTATGGGGATTTTTTATTTGGATCAAATCTTTATTCTTTTAAACTAGCAAGAATTTATTTTCTCTTTGAAATACCTCCTCTTTCTCACTAGGAAAAAAAATTCAGAAAAAAGTAAAGTCTGTAGTCAAGCAAAATAAATCATGGTTCATGAATATAATAGAATAATAATGCTCTAAGAGTGATACAAGGAGTGGTTTTTTAAATAACTTTTTATTGACAGAACCCATGCCAGGGTAATTTTTTACAGCATTATCCCTTGCACTTGCTTCTGTTCCAATTTTTCCCCTCCCTCTCTCCCTCCACCCCCTCCCCCAGATGGCAAGCAGTCCTTTACATGTTAAATAGGTTACAGTATATCCTAGATATAATATATGTGTGCAGAACTGAACGGTTCTATTGTTGCACAGAGAGAATTGGATTGAGAAGGTATAAATAACCTGGGAAGAAAAACAAAAATGCAAGCAGTTTATATTCATTTCCCAGTGTTCTTTCTCTGGGTGTAGCTGCTTCTGTCCATCTTTGATCAATTGAAACTGAATTAGCTCTCTTTAACAAAGAGATCCATTTCCATCAGAATACATTCTCAAACAGTATCATTGTTTAAATAATGATC
This sequence comes from Antechinus flavipes, assembly GCF_016432865.1. Lineage (NCBI taxonomy): Eukaryota > Metazoa > Chordata > Mammalia > Dasyuromorphia > Dasyuridae > Antechinus > Antechinus flavipes. The sequence continues at coordinate 399,091,427 of NC_067398.1, forward strand.
TCCTGGTTCTGCTCATTTCACTTAGCATCAGTTCATGCAAGTCTCTCCAAGCCTCTCTGTATTCATACTGCTGGTCATTTCTTACAGAACAATAATATTCCATAATGTTCATATACCACAATTTACTCAACCATTCTCCAATTGATGGGCATCCATTCAATTTCCAGTTTCTAGCCACTACAAACAGGGCTGCCACAAACATTTTGGCACATACAGGTCCCTTTCCCTTCTTTAGTGTCTCTTTGGGGTATAAGCCCAGTAGAAACACTGCTGGATCAAAGGGTATGCACAGTTTGATAACTTTTTAAACATAGTTCCAAATCTCTCTCCAGAATGGCTGGATGTGTTCACAATTCCGCCAACAATGTATCAGTATCCCGTTTTCCCACATCCCCTCCAACATTCTGCATTATCTTTCCCTGTCATTCTAGCCAATCTGACAGGTATGTAGTGGTATCTCAGAGTTGTCTTTATTTGCATTTATCTGATTAATAATGATTTGGAGCATATTTTCATATGAATATAAATAGTTTTAATTTCATTTGAGAATTGTCTGTTCATATCCTTTGACCATTTATCAATTGGAGAATGGCTTGATTTCTTATAAATTAGAGTCAATTCTCTATAAATTTTGGAAATGAGCCCTTTATCAGAACCTTTGACTGTAAAAATGTTTTCCCAGTTTATTGTTTCCCTTCTAATCTTGTCTGCATTTGTTTTGTTTGTACTTTTCAATTTGATATAATCAAAATTTTCTATTTTGTGGTTAAAAGGAGTGATTTCAAAGAAATCTGAGAAAACTTATCATGAATGAATGTAAAATGAAGTGAGCAAAACCAGGAAATCAACTTACAATAGTTTCATTTTAATTTTAATCAGTGCAGTGAACAAGCATGATTCCCAAATGACCATGATGGCAGACATTACTTATATCCTAGCAAAGAAGAAACAGGTTAAATATTTAGAATGAAACAAAACTTTTTGGAGGTGAGAATTATTGTAGTTTGATTATTCAGTTTAAATCTTGAAAGACTATGTAGCATAGTGGATAAAAAACTGGTCTTAAAAGTCAAGAAGACATGGTTTCAAACTCTGTTTCTAATAAGTTCTTGTTGTGTGACTATTGTCAAGTCATAAATATGAGTGGCCCATTAAAGTCTCCAAGACTTTAATAAGTAAAATCCTCTATTAGCTGTATCATTAGAGGGAATTTGCTCATAAGGAGTTCGCCATACTAGTAAAAATATATGTAAGGTAAAATAAAGAATAAATCTTGAAGAAAGATTGCTTGTCTACTTAGCAATTTTATTAATAGCTGCTGGTGAGAGAGATCATACTCTCCTTAAGAAAATAATAATTCAGCATGTTTTCACCCCTTTTCCTTATAGTCATGAAGACCATATGCAATTATTAAATTCAATTAAAGTGTAGCACCAAGCCTCATATACTCTTTAAACTGACATTAAACTCCAACCCTAAACTGCCAAGTTTCCCAAATTCTGCACTGCAGTATGTTTCTAGTAAATTTTTTTGTTTACTTCTACCTAAGTCAGTGAGTTCTCCATTTTTTTTTGTAATATCATATCTTTGAGAAGCTAGATATTGAGAGATGACTGGGATAAATAATAAGAATCAAGTAATAATTATGAAACAGAAAATGAAGATGGTATTACCAATAATATTCCAGTATTTGAGAAGTTATGTAGTATCTTTTAGGTGAGCAAATACGTTATTTTATTGTGATTAAGAATGAAATCATTTTCTATTTATGTGTATTATATTTTGAATCATCTTGTTTTTAGTATAGAAATACTTTTTGGACACCACTACTTAGTAAATTGAAACATTATGTTTTTCTTTTTTTGGCCTGGAAGAAGTGTGAAAAAAAAATTTACTGAGACCCTAAGGAAATCTTGAGCCAAGAAAGCTTGTTAATTTCTCTCCACTATATTTTATATACTGACTATTAAATCAAAGCTTATTTTTTTTGGCTAAAAATACAAACAAAACATTAATATCATATATGTAGTGCTTTAAGTGCTTATGGAAAGCACTTTATCAGATCAGCTATGATGTCACAAAACAACAATATCTGGTAAAATTATAAATTATAATTTATAATAAATAATAACACAGTAAAACAGTCACACAAATTAAACGATTGAAGTAGCTCTCAAGTAAATACAGCCAGAGCACTGAGATTTCACACATCACTTCTCTGGTTAAACTCTTAAACATTAGTCAGAGCACATTAGCTACTTACTGCATTTGGAGAGAAAGCAAGAACAAAAGAGGTCTCTATGAACTGACTGAAGAGAGAAACAAGCCTTGCACTAGAGATCTGTAATCATCCAGTCTCATGGTGCAAGATGCTGATCATTACCATAACAACAGACTGTGTTTTGTTACATCACAGAAAGAAAAGGCAATACCTTAAGAAGTAAAACTTCAACTGAGAGAGACATTTTTAAGGAAAGATATAAAATGTGGCTGTCAGTACAAATGAGTATTTTATAAAGAATAATGAAAGCAGGAGAGTAGTAGTGAATTCTAAGCAAATAGATAGAGGATTTTTTATATTGTTATTGTTCATCTATTTCAGATTTTAATCACTGATATCATGGAATGCTTTATGAAGAATTTTATCAACAATAAAATGGAGGGCAGGAAGAAAGCTCCAAGTTTTACTGACTATTTTCTGAAGAAATAAGGCATAAATCCAGGAGGCCACACAACAAATACCTTGTAAAGTTATATTGTGATAAATAGCTGGATAAATAGCTGGAAGGAAGACTCATAGCCAGGAAGACTCATTAACCTAGCCAAGTCACTTAACTGTTTGTTTCAGTTTCCTCATTGGAAAAATAAATTGAAGGAGAAGATGGCAAACCACTCCAGTATTTTTGCCAAGAAAAATCTTGATGGGTTCACAGAGTAGGACGAGACTAAAAAACAAATGAAAAACCATGAAACATTACTTTCTGCCTCTGACAATTGAGGATTATATTTTGATATATTTAATTGTATTTTTCACAAAATATATGTATTAGAGTGATAAATTGTGGTAGATAAGAAATGCATAACAGTTTAATAGATAAAGGAATATATAATTAGACATTAAGAAATTCCAAAGGCTATGTATTACCTGAAGGAATGCTTAGTTAAGAATGGTTTTGAAAATCAGTTTTCATAGGTAATAGAAATTTTATTTTATATGCTTTCCCTGCAGAATATTATTCTATTATGTGAATGCTAAAAGAAATTATAGATATTGAACTGTAACTTTTTAATATTATTAATTTCATTAATTACATGTAAAATTACTATAAAAATTATCAATCTTTTATTTCGAATTGAATTTCTAATTCTCTTCCTGCCATCTGCCATTTTAAAAGTATTCTCTACTGTAATTCTCACAATTTATTGCTGAAGAAATTGAGCTTCATAGAAATAATCTGATTTGTTTCAAGATCATACAACCTATTAATACAATTTGGTTTAGAATTCAGTTTTTTTTTTCCATTTTGCTGCACTGTCATAAACACACAATGGGGAACACTTGATATTTTAGCTAATAAGTTTTCCTAAGAGGATTTTAATTCATCTTATAATTGTAAATATCTGAAAATAATCTTAACAAATGATTAATTAGTCACATCATATTTCCAGGCTCTAATACTTTCATGGATTAGAGATCTCATTAATAAAAGCACTTTTGTTATCAATGGGAATCAAAAACTATACCTATGTTCTCTCTATGTACAATTTTTATCTGGATGCCTTCATATATCTAGTTATCTAATAGTAACAATGGATAGTATGCTGTATCTGGAATCAGGAAAAAACAATTCAAATCTAGCCTTAGACATTTACTGGTTGTATGACTTTCTCAGTAAATGATTTAATCTGTTTACCAATGCTTTCTCAACTGTAAACATAGGAATAGCACTTACCTTTCAGCTGAGGATCAAATAATATTTGTAAATTGTTGAGCACAGTGTCTGGCATATAGCAGGTGCTTATTGGATGCTTCTTTCTTTCCTTTCTTTGTATATATTTTGATAAATCCCAGTGGAAGAACAATTCTTTTCTTACTAGATAAAAATTATCTTGTAAGGTCTTTGTTCCCATCTTTTTCTTTCTCTTTTGCAAATCAGTCTCTGTATGCTCTGTCTCTTGTCTCTCTGTCTCTCTCTGTGCCTCTGTCTCTTTGTCTCACTTTTTCTCTGTCTCTCTCTGTCTTTTTCTCTTTCCTCTTATCTTTAATCACCCTCATCCACAACCTCTTTGCTTGTATCTTACAAACAACCTATTTCTACCTAGATTTCAAAATAATTTATTTTATCCTACTATTCCCTTAAGCTATCACAACAAATTTCTCTCCCTTTCACAGTCAAATTGTAAATATAATCTATACTACAGACATTCAGTTCTTTATTCCTCATTTTTTGTTCATCTTGCTTTTACATTGTTTTGCTCAACTAAAAAAGTATTTTCCTCACAGTTGCTAATTATTTCCTCTGCCCAGTTTTTATTTAAAACCACTCTACTGAATTCACTGATATTTCATGACATTTTTTTCCTCTTGTTTTATTTTCCTTTGTGTGATTAACTCTTATTTGTTATTTGTCTTATTTGTTATATGATTCTCAATTTCCACCAACTAAACCTAAATATTCCTCAGGATTCTCTTCTGGGCCTTCTTTAATTTACTCTATCTCTTTTCTGACTTTTTTGATATCTTTACTAGTAATGTATATAGTATACAGTATAAGTATAGTAAAAGTACATAGTATAGCAAAGTATATAGGTATATGATTTACTAATGTAATTAATTACATTGTAATTACATTGCATAACTCCCAAATTTATATTCCCATCCGTAATTATTCTCTTAAGTTCTTAAATTATATTCTTTGAAAACAACTGTCTTATAGCTGCCATTATCTGCATGCACCAGAGGCAAATCAAAACCAATACATACAGAATAGAATTAATTTCATTCCTGAACTTGTTTTTTATCCAAACTTTTCCATGTCTATTAAGCCATATAATCTTTCTTGGCTTCCAGATTTCTGATATTAGATTCATCTTTGATTTTCTTCCTTTTATATGTAGCTGTTTGATAGCATCTCTTGAATCTGTCCCCTTTTCTCTATCCCTATCTCAACTTAGTTCAGGCACTTTTTGCTTGAACTGATACTTATCTTTCTTAATTGGCTAATATTCTAATTCCTCCTTTCTCCAAACTTTATAGAGCTACCAATATAATTTCCCTAAGGAAAGCCTAATGCTGACTATTTTTTGCCCAAATATATTTAATGAATTTTGATTCTCTGTAAAATAACATGCATAAAATCCCTTCATCCTGCTAGTTTGAAGCTACTTTTTCAGCTCTTATTTCATATCACTCTTTTCTACATACTATACAATCTAGACCCAAACTTGGCAATCCAGCTTCATCTCAGTTCCTTTTCACAGGCTCTTTGACTTTTTTAGATTGTATTTTATGTTCAGTTCTTACAGTTAAAATTCTTATCAACCTTCAAGTCTTCAGTCAGTTGCCATCTCTTTTATTCATGGTATTATTTTTTTTTTCTTTTTGATATCAAATACTAGTGCTATTCTGCCCTTCAGGTGGTATTTATTTATGTGCTTAAAGGTGATATTGCCCAGTAGGTTCCAAACTCTCTGAAAGCAAAAGATGTTTCATTTTTGTTGTGGACATGGTGTTATGCACATAAGAAAAATTAAATTGTTATCCATTTAAATAAATTGATTTTAATAAAACCAATTCTTTGATTTTTCTAAATAAAATCTAAAATGGACCCTTTATGTAGAGCATCATTTCTTTTATTTTCACGATCTTAATTTTTTGAAAAATAGCTTGTAGCTATTTGAGAATTTCTTCCCTTTCCCCCTGCTCCAAAGCAGCATGGTTTCATTGAATAAAAGAGTATCTGACTTTATAAGGTGATTTGGTTTCAAGTCCACACTTTTTGTCATTTAATCAATTCATTTCTGTGAGCATCAAGTCCTTCAAATCATTTTAGAAAACTAGGCATATTTAGAATGACAACGAGAAGACTCAAGGAGGACATGATAGTTGTCTTCAACTAATTGAAATAAATTCTGTCCTGTAGAAAAGGCATTAGCTCATTCTGTTTGACTGCAGAATGCAGACAGCAATAAAAACAATGAGTCACATTTTAAAAGGAATATGATTCAATTTCAGAATCTATATCTATATCTATATATGTGTGTGTGCATATATACATACACACACGTTGAATATATATATACACAATTGAATAAAGAGACTTACATTGGAATATATATATATATGTATGTGTGTGTGTATATACACACATACATATATTATTCAGTTATTGAGATGCAATTTCATGATTTCATTTTCTAAAAATTGACACACCCAATGAGCAACATGTTATTGTTAAATCCTCAAGTACAATTGGACCAATGTATTTTCTACAGTCAATTGTGATCATTTAAACTTAATTTTGCAAAAATTTCAAACTACCCCTAGATTATCACATGTCTTCTATCAGGGTACTTATGGTGAACAGCAAGGATTTAGATTGCTTGATTTTAAATATTCATGAAAATGGTCAGCCTTTGATAAAAATTAGAGGTGAATATTCATAGGCTATGAATTTTCATGTATAATCCTGTCCTTTCAAAAGTTTGGTTTACATTGTAATTTTTAAAATCGTGAAATTATTCATATATATTCATATATAAAGTTTTATTTGTTCATGATGTCTGATGTTATCCATAACAAAAGTTACAATGAAGTAGTAGTTATGATCACATCTCTCTTGTAATTTAATTACAAGTGGAATTTTCCATTGTGCATAGATAGCTATAAAGTTGTTAGACTTACTTGTCCATCTTTAAGAAATTGGTCATTTTTGGCTTAATTAACAAGTACTACTGAGAATCTAAATAAGACTTCACAAAATGAGTAGTATATGATGTTTTCCACTTATTTTAATCTGATTCTAAACATATACTGAAGGCTTACTCCTCCCTTCCCCAACACCAGGGAAAGGACATTAAATTGTATAGAATACTGAGACAGATCTGCATTTTTTTTTTTTTTTTGGATTCTTTAAAGCACAAGTCAGAATTCTATTATTAGTCATAGAATGACCAAAAACAAATATCTTGTCCAGGTGAGCTGGAAGAAAGTCACTTATCACTTGGGCAGCTCATTTATGATATGAGTATAACTTATACTTGGTTTTGCAAGTTCTTCAGTAGTCATTCAGGTAAAAACCACCACAAGTAACAAAGTCCCAGTGGTCATCATCTCCTTTAACACTACAGATATGGGTACTGGAGGATGCTCCAATAACAGTGAAGCTGTGTTCTCCTGCAGTTTGGGTAAACCTGCTCTTATGATAAAATTTTATAGTGGGAAATTTAAACCAGACATCCAGGAAAGTACAGGATATTCTCTAATTTCCACCATTGGTGTTAAGTACCTTCCAAATTCATTTTGCAATTTAGTTACACACAATCATGCTCATATACTTTCTGGACCTCTCAAAGCACTTGTTGCTGGAAATCTGGTTTAAGACCATAGTTTGTTTTTTTGTTATTCAATTACTACTCTTTTCCTACTTATTACCACAAGGTGACTGACAGAAGGTGTATGATACTAATTTGGTATAGGCAACAGTAGAGCACACACATACACACATTATCCAGTCTCCATATGCTGCAAATAGACTTTCTATGCCTTAATTTATCAATTTGAATGTAATTTAAAGGAATAGTAATTCTTTTTCTTCTAAATAATTAATAATTTTTTCTTCTACATTGCTTATGTTGTTAATAAATCTATCTATTTGGGGGGCACTATTTTCTCGCATAAAATGACATTTTCATTGCTATGTTTTGTAAGTTTTATGTCTTCCATTTTACAAATATGGAAACTTGGATTAAAGAAGATTAAATGCCTTGACCAAACTCACAAAAGTAGTAGGCAACAAAAAAAAAAAAAAAAAAAAAAATTGAGGTCAAGTCTCTTGCTCCAATGCCATTACTCTTACTTTATTATAATTCAGAATGCATGAGCTAACATTTATTTCCTGAACTTTTGCTACCTACATTGACAAATCTTGAAAGGAAACAGATATCATTTACTCCAATCTCTTCTTTCTATAGATGAGGAAATCAAGGCCTTGAGAGTTAAATAACTTCAAAGTTAAACAGATTCTTAGAAGGGAGGAATAAAACTGTATTGTCTTACTCAAAATACAATGACCATTCTATTATACCACTGTGTTAAATCCCTACTTCAGAATAAGCTGTTTTCCAGTCAGAGTCCACATTGAACTTTGTAAGTAATCAATGCAATTATGACAATTTTCTATTATTTACAAACTTTGTATGTAAGATTGTCAAATAATCCATTTTAAGCATTTTATGGAATACTTTGATTCATTTTCATTTAGTAATACAGGCATAAATAATCTCTTAGTTATAGTCTTCATTTATGTATGTGTCTCATATTTTGAGAAAATATTCTTTGAAACATTTAGCTCAGACACTATTTGCCTATTTTAAAACTGCTAAAAATGTTATCAACATGCACAGATGTATGAATTATGATTTATCTTTTTGATAATCAAAATAATGAAAACTGACCTGAACTATACACAGATTAATCATTCATTCAAAATGTATTTGTTGAATAATAATTATATGCAGCACTATGAAAAGAATGGAATGTGTAAAATAATGTCATTCAGAAAAAAGTTCCTGGTCTCAAGAAAAGTAAGTACTAATTTGGCAAATAATTCTTATATACATATAAAAAGTTAAGAAATAATAAAAATTCAAGGATTCAGTGACAAATAAGTTATCTGAACAATAGTTACCAAAGGAATTAAGAAGAAGAATGACTTGAATTGACCATTGATTAACGAAAGAGATTTTGGAAAGGTGGAAAGTTAGTGCAGAGAAACATTGTGGAGGTAGGAGCAAGGGTGAAGGAATAAAGAAAAGAAAAAAGAAGAAATGCTTAAGGCACAGTGTATTAATTTGGGGTTTGGTTAGTGACTTCTTCATCCTTGGTAGCAAGATGATGTTTTGTTTGGAGAGGCTTTCATTTCAGACAATTTCCCTTTTCCCACTCTGTGGGTCAATCTTTTAAAAAATGTTTTAGCTGCTTGTTTCACCTTATAGGTAAGTAGGAGAGGAAGGGGAAAAGGGAGACTAATAGAAAGGAGAGCATAAGTGAAAGGGGAAAGGTATACAAAGGAGAAGAAACTGCAAAGGGAAGGGCTGCTTGAAGGAGGGGGTTATCAGTAGAATACTGGGGAGGAAGGAAAGGATGAAAGGGAAGAGAAAAATATAACTGGGGATTAATAAGATGGCAGAAAATACAAAATTAATCATTTTATCTGTGAAGGTCAATGAGATGATCTCCCATTACATGAAACAGAAGCAGATAGCAGACTGGATTAAAAGACAGAATCTACAATTAGTTATTTACAAGAAATACATTTAAAACAGTGACACATTTAGAGTAAAGGTAAAAGGCTAAAGCAGAATCTATTATGCTTCAGACTGAGGTGAAAACAAAAGCAAGGGTAGTAATCCTGATCTCAGATCAAGCAAAAGCAAAAATAGAGTAATCGAAAGAGATAGGGAAGGAAACTACATCCTACTTAAAGGTAATATACAATTTGAATTATTGCATTATGTCCTTATTGAATTGCCCTACTAGATTGTAAGTTACATGAGGGCAGACACATTTTTAATAAAGACTTTGTATTACCCACCCCCTAAAAAACAAAACAAAACAAAAATTCAAGCCATTCTCTAATTAATAAATGGTCAAAAGATATGAACATAAAATATTCAGATGAAGAAATTGAAACAATTTCTAGTCATATGAAAAGGTGCTCTAAATCACTATTGATTAGAGAAATACAATTTAAGATAACTCTGAGATATCACTACATATCTCTCAGATTGGGTAAGGTGACAGGAAAAGATAATGACAAATGTTGGAAGGGATGTGGGAAAACTGAAACACTTATGTGTTGTCGGTAATTCTGAACAGATCTAACCATTCTCAAAAGTAATTTGGAACTATGCCCAAACAAACTCTACATATCCTTTGATTTAGCAGTATGTCTAATGGGCCTGTATCCTAAAGAGATCATAAAGGAGGGAAAGGGAGCACATGTGCAAATATGTTTGTGGCAGCCCTTTTTGTAGTGGTAAAAAACTGGAAACTGAGTGGTTGCCCATCAGTTGGAGAATGGCTGAATAACTTATGGCAGGAGTCATCAAACTACGGCCCACCAGCCAGCTGCGGCAGCTGAGGATGATTATCCCCCTCACCCAGGTCTATGAAGTTTCTTTATTTAAAGGCCCACAAAACAAAGTTTTTGTTTTTACTATCGTCTGGCCCTCCAACAGTCTGAGGGACAGCGAACTGGTCTCCTATTTAAAAAGTTTGAGGACCCCTGACTTATAGTAAATGAATGTTATGGAATATTATTGTTCTGTAAGAAACAACCACCAGGATGATTTCAGAGAGGCCTGGAGAGACTTACATGAACTGATACTAAGTGAAATTAGCAGAACCAGGAGATCACGGCAACAACAAGACTATACAATGATCAATTCTGGTGGACATGGCTGTTTGCAACAATGAGATGATTCAAACTAGTTCCAATTGTTCAGTGATGAAGAGAGCCATCTATACCCAGAGAGAGGACTGTGGGAACTGAGTGTGGATTTTCACTTGTTTTGTTGTTGTTTGCTTGCAGGGCCCTTCTAAAGAAATAGATGTCAGATCTTATCTATGATCTGAGATCTCCCCTTCATTTGGAAACTTGATTTTATAGTGGTTGATACTCAGACAATACAAAAGTAAACTAAAAATACAGAATATCACAGGTAGATAGACTTGACTCTTTACTCTCCCAGTTGATCTATACAAAACACGAGATCTTGCTGGTTGATAAATGAGTCAATGAGCAGAACTTGATAGATTCATCTTGACTTTTGAGCAATCATGAGCAGACAAATAGGCTGGGCCGACAAAAAGATATCACAACATCTATATGGGCTGATGCACTGATAAACATCCAGGCCACTTACCAGCAAACAGGGCAAATGCTAATCATCATCTTTCCATTTTGGGCAACAGAGAGATGATTAGAGACAAAGAAGCAACAAAAAATATCTGGGGAACTTTCCATGTTATTGAATCATCTTTGCCACACTTGGCTTTGTCCTAGAAACAAGGCAAAAAAACAAAGGTGCAGGTCTTCTAGGTGGCTTCTTATGATTAAGCAAGTGAACTTTCAACCTGCAGTTCATAGGGGGTTTAATATGCCGAATTTATAATCACTACCTATAATAGCCCATCAAACTGATTAATGACTGGGGATAACATAGGGGTCCAATTAGTCAACTATCATATTGTTGCTTAGTGCAAAGGATCAACTATGTCAAATGTCTGGTTCCGTAATGGATTGGATTGAATTATAAATTAATCTTTCTTAGAACTTTTTTCTGAGCTTACTCATTTTCTCTTCCAATCTTCATCACTTGTAAATTTATGTATATACTCTGTTCTTTTCTTTATTGCAAGTGAGTTAAAACTGCACTGAGAAACAAAACGAGAAATAACCTATTAAGAGAAAACAACATGATATCTTTAAGTCATATTTGATAAGCATGACTTTTGGAGTAGAATTAATAATTATATGGAAAAATGAGTTAGTTAACTTAATATATACATTCAATAAAATCTGTATACTTATAGAACTGGCAAAAGTTGTTTTGTTTTCTTTATGGACCATGTCCTGGAGTAGAATCAAAATAACAAGGGATATTTTTTGAGTAGAAAAATTGGAGTATGGTTTCTATGAGATAGAAGATGTTTTAAATGTTATCTATCCCAATTTTCTCATTTTGTACTTAAGGAAAGTGGATTCCATAAAAGATACTTAACTAAAAGCATTTAGCAAATAATTGGCAAGGCCACAACTAGAATCTAAGTATTTTCACTTGCAAGTCAATCTGTTACATCACAAAGATTCTTGTAAATAATGATCTAAGAAATGATACTTGAGTTGGCCCTAATAAAATACAGTTATTTGATTAGTATAAAATAAAAACATTCAACAAATAATAATGAATTTTGAGTACTGATATATTCATGCTATTGGGATAAAGCAAGGATAGAACTTTGCCTTAAGAAAGTAATATTGATAGTTAAATGAAAGATGAATAAAAGGGACAGAAAACTGGGTGAACAATCAGAAGGCTATAATTATGCTCAAAGAGAGAACCAAAAGGATATGATTTAGGATGGCAGTGCTGTGATTGGAAATAAGATAAAAGTAAAATTGGAAAAACATAGAAACTGATTAGATTTGAGCTAGGGAGGGGGAAAGAAGATCCAAGAATGAAAGGTGATTGTGATGTAAATTCTAGAACATTAATATTATAACCCATTTTCAAAAAATAAAAGAGACAATGTTGGATTATAGAAAGAATAGACCAGGAATCACATGATTTGGATTCGGTGTCATAGCTTTGGAAATCATTATATGATGCTGGTGTAGTCACTAAACTTTTTGGGGCTCTGGCTTTCTCAATGTATAAAATAGGGATAATCTTGCCCATGCTACCATATTATAGGACTGTATTTAAGAATAAATAAGCTAATATATGTAGGAGGGGTTTTTTTTTGTTTTTGTTTTTGTTTGTTGGGACAAGTGCTATACAAATGTTAGGTGACATTACTGGGAAAGACTTGACAATGTTGCACTTTCTACTTTGTGAAAAGTGCAAAGTATGGATTTATGGATTTGGTATCTTAAAAAGTGATTGAGAATAAACATTTAAATACATCCAATGCGAATTTTGATAAATTCATGGATGATAGATCCATAATGAATTATTAATAAAAGTTTGGTTTCTTTATAGGTATATCCTTACCTTTTTGAAGTTCTGAGTACTCATGTTTTTATATTTTAAAAAAAGTCCATATATGCCTGTTTCAGAGACAGACTATTGATGTAGTTGCTCATTTCCTAACATTCTGATGGCTAATTTTACTTAAAACAAATTGTTTAGCCTTTCAGATATCATTCTTAAATCCATTTCTTTTATCTGTTCTTTTATATCCTTTCTCTCTTTTTATTTTTTTCTCTCCCTCCATCCCTTTCTTATTTTCTCCTTTCATTTGTCCTTTTTTTTTAATTTAAATTTTATTTTATTTAATAATAACTTTGTATTGACAGAATCCATGCCAGTAATTTTTTACAACATTATCCCTTGCACTCTCTTATGTTTCATTTTTTCCCCTCCCTTCCTCCACCCCCCCCAAGATGGCAAGCAGTCCTATATATGTTAAATATGTTGCAGTATATCCTAGATACAATACATATTTGCAGAACCAAACAGTTCTCCTGTTGCACAGGGAGAATTGGATTCAGAAGGTAAAAATAACTCGGGAAGAAAATCAAAAATGCAAATAGTTCACATTCGTTTCCCAGTGTTCCTTCTTTGGGTGTAGCTGTTTCTGTCCATCATTTATCCATTGAAACTCAGTTAGGTCTCTTTGTCATAGAAATCTACTTCCATCAGAATACATCCTCATACAATATCGTTGTCGAAGTGTATAATGATCTCCTGGTTCTGCTCATCTCACTTAGCATCAGTACATGTAGGTCTCTCCAAGCCTCTCTGTATTCATCCTGCTGGTCATTCCTTACAGAGCAATAATATTCCATAACATTCATATACCACAATTTACCCAGCCATTCTCCAATTGATGGGCATCCATTCATTTTCCCGTTTCTAGCCACTACAAACAGGGCTGCTACAAACATTTTGGCACATACAGATCCCTTTCCCTTTTTTAGTATCTCTTTGGGGCATAAGCCCAATAGAAACACTGCTGGATCAAAGGGTATGCACAGTTTGATAACTTTTTGGGCATAATTCCAGATCGCTCTCCAGAATGGCTGGATTCGTTCACAACTCCACCAACAATGAATCAGTGTCCCAGTTTTCCCGCATCCCCTCCAACATTCATCATTATTTTTTCCTGTCATCTTAGCCAATCTGACAGGTGTGTAGTGATATCTCAGAGTTGTCTTAATTTACATTTCTCTGATCAATAGTGATTTGGAACACTCCTTAATGTGAGTGGTAATAGTTTCAATTTCATCATCTGAAAATTGTCTGTTCATATCCTTTGACCATTTATCAATTGGAGAATGGCTTGATTTTTTATAAATTTGAGTCAGTTCTCTATATATTTTGGAAATGAGGCCTTTATCAGAACCTTTAATTGTAAAGATGTTTTCCCAGTTTGTTGCTTCCCTACTAATCTTGTTTGCATTCCTTCTGTTTGTACAAAGGCTTTTTAATTTGATATAATCAAAATTTTCTATTTTGTGATCAGTAATGGTCTCTAGTTCATCTTTGGTCACAAATTTCTTTCTCCTCCACAAGTCTGAGAGATAAACTATCCTATGTTCCTCTAATTTATTTATAATCTCGTTCTTTATGCCTAGGTCATGGACCCATTTTGATTTTATCTTGGTATATGGTATTAAGTGTGGGTCCTTGCCTAATTTCTGCCATACTAATTTCCAGTTATCCCAGCAGTTTTTATCAAATAATGAAATCTTATCCCAAAACATTTGTCCTTTTTTCCCTTACCTCCATATACATACACACAGTGAAACACTGGAGAATGAATTGTATGTGTATATATATATTTCTATTATCTATGTATATATTACACGTGTACATAAAAGATTTTCACAGAAACATGCTTAGTCTCAGTCATTTGAGGAAAGCAAGCAAAAAGATAAATCTAAGTCTAGAAATTTTAATATACACACATTAGGGTCCTCTGAAGAGTATTAGACTCATGTTTTTATATACAGATTTCTTTTAGAATTTAACTGTTGAATAGAATCACTACTTTCCTAAATATGCCAGTCAACTTAAAGTACATACCTCACATTGATAGAAGGCATTCTCAACCTAGTGGAAAGTAAAGTTATTAGCAAAGAGTATTCTATAAAGCTTCACTGAACATCAATTATAATGCTACTTTAATTCTAGGGAACAATTGTTATATGTACATATAGATGCATACTTATTTTTTAGCTGAATGTTATATTCATTTAACATAGATAGGTTGCCATGGAAACAAGAGATAGTAAAATGTTATTGGTGGGAGGGGGGAGAAAGGGGGGAAGGCAAAGGTGTGGGGGAGTTAAAATTACATCACCCTTTAATTTGATATATACACTCATGGGTTTTATCTCACTGTGAAAAAATTCTATTGAGAAAACTGAAAGTATGTCAGAGCAACAGTGCCAAAGGCAAAAGGATCTCCTATTTAAGTTTAACCAGAAAAACAAAATATATATAAAAAAGGGTGGTTCAAAGGGACTGGGCTTAATACCAAACTGAAAAAGCAATCACTAAAATATTACCTTAATATTTTGAAGACCTTAAATATATATTTTGAAATGCCAAAATGGAATCAATAGAATATGCAAACGATGGTGATTTCTTCATCCCCACTCTCAAAACCAACTGAAGGAAAGGGCTTCCCTTTAAGAATAAAAAAGGCCCTAGACCAGATAACAGCATTTTTCCTTTAAATGTTACTTATAGTAAAGAAATAAACTAGAACTTATCACATTATCCAAGGAGAAAAATTGTTTACTTTGCATCCATTAAGTGATCTTTCATTTTGTATATCCATGTCAAATATATATTGGTGTATGTTTCTTTATGAAATGACAAATATGAAACAAGTTTAATAAATCAGGCATAATTTTTTTAGGTTGCATATATATTCTAGTCTCTATCTTGTAGACTATATAAAATAACTTCAAAAACTTCTATCAAATAGAACACAATTTTATTGATCTGAAATTCAAGCCACTGTATAATTTCCCCTTATTCTATGTTTCTAGAATTGATCTCTGATATTCCAGGATCTATGTTTCAGCAAAGGTAAACTATTCATTATCTCCTTTATCCACTTCTCATATTGTCTATAACCTATACTTTCTGTTTTTTAAAAAAAATTTTGTTCTACCTATTCTTTACAACATTACTCACTACCTCCTTCCCTGATGAATTCCTATTATTTTTTAAAACATAGAATTTCAGATTTAGAATCAGAGGAAATGAATCAAGGTTCACATCTTAGGTTTCTTATTCACTATCCATCTAGGTGATATAGCAGTTAGGATTCTGGACATGGATTCTAGAACACACTAATTCAAATCCATCTTCAGACAAGTACTGCTTACCTGTGTGACCCTGTACAGAGTTTCTCATTTGTAAAATGAAAGGACTAGACTAGATGTACTCTAAGTCCTTCAATGACAAATGTATGATCATATGATATTATTAAATACTATTTTATCTGTGAATGGTTGCCTGATCCCTTTCTACCTCCAAACTAATAATAATAATCTTTTCCCCCCTCACATCTCATGAAGCACACAATTTCTATCATGTATTAAGCATTTTCATTTACTATTCCTTCAAACAAAATCACTCAAATATGTACCCTCTGTATTAAAAATTAATTTCTATGAATATAAGGCCTGAAGTTTATCTAGAATCATGCGTCACTGACCATATTGTATACATAATACTATGCACATTATAGATACTTACTAAAAGTTTAATAGGTTTATTTGAATCAGTGAATTTTTTGCCTCTACCAGGCCTTTCCTTACAAATTGCTTTCCAAAGTAATTCTCTAGGGAAAGCTAGATAAGACACCTAAGTTCAAATGCGTC
Organism: Antechinus flavipes; assembly: GCF_016432865.1. NCBI lineage: Eukaryota > Metazoa > Chordata > Mammalia > Dasyuromorphia > Dasyuridae > Antechinus > Antechinus flavipes. The sequence goes on from NC_067398.1 coordinate 399,108,277, forward strand.
CTCAGACATTTCATAATTTCTATGTCCAATTTTGGGCAAATCATTTAATCCAAAATGCTTTATCAAAAAACAAAACTAAATTAAATTTAAAAACAATATTCCAACATATCCTACTAAAGTGATTATGAGCAAGACACAGCCTCTCTGGGTCAGGTTATTCATGTGTTTAATTAGCACATAAATTCCACCATGTATTAAGCACTTTCATTTACTATTTCAACAGCAAAAATTACTTACATATGTGCCATTTCTCCTTATTACAAAGTAATTTCTATGAGTATAGAGTCTGAAGTTTATCTAGAATCATGAATCATTGGACATATTACATGCATAATACTATTCACATAGTAGGTACATAGTATGATAGATTAATTTCAATTATGTGTTGAAATTAAAGGAGCCCTTTGATCCCTTCCTGTTGTAAATCTATGATCTATTTATCTGACATGGTATCTTACCTTGGGAAAAAAAATCAACCATGTTTCTAATTCCTCTGCAGTTTTGTCTATTTTTGATGCCTTTAGGTCCCCAGAGCTGTCATAACATTTGAAGTTTCACATCAGTATACTTTAATTAAAGTGTTCTTCACACACTGTTTATGGTATTCCTGGTATAAATGATAAAGCTGTGGTAAATTGAGCCCTCTGCTGCTAAAATGCAATCCATTTCCCCATAAATAACATGTCTAAGACCACAGTTGGACAAACTCCACAGTCCATGTCAGTCAAATGCCCATAATGCCAGTCAGTTTCCGTGGATGCAATAAACTGTTACAGAACATAAAAGATGAAAAATTCAGTGTTGGCAGGGATGTGAGAAACCTGGTATGTTAATTCACTGTTGGTAGAACAGTTTGACCATTTGGGAAATTAGCATGGAATTATCCCATAAAAGTCACATAAATGTTCGAATGCTTTTACCCTGTAATCCCACTTTTAGCTTCATAATCTATGAAGGTGATTGACAAGAAGACAAGACTCATCAGCTCAAGGACTATTTTATGCCATATGAGGTTAAGTGACTTCCCCATTTTCTGATGCTTCCCATTTTGTGACTTTGGGAAAGTTAATTATCTTCCCTGAGGCTCAGCTTATTCATCATAAAAATAAACCAGTAGGATTGCATGGTCTCTGAGGCACTTGAAATTCTAGATTTATGTTCCTCTTTATTGAAAGAATTAAAAAAAACAAAAAGCAAAAAAGTTAAAAGTTGAAACAAATTTTGTGCTCAACTGTTGTGTTCACTGTGTTCTAAGCATGAATATCTATCTATCTATCTATCTATCTATCATCTTTCTGTCTGTCTGTTTGTCTATATGTACATATAAATGTATATATAACATAAATCTTCTAAATTCACACACTTAGTTGACCTCAAGCACTATAGGGATTTTATTAGTAACTTAATTTTAACTTTTACATTGGCAATGATGGTTATGCACACTAGAGGTTAAAAAAAAAAATTGAGGGTGAGATGTGAATCCCTTCAGGATCCTGAGCTTCCTGCCAGCTTGGCATTCAGCTGTTACAGAGCATCGTGGCCCAGTGCTCCCTGCCCAGGTGGAGGAGAGCACTGCTGAGCCAAGTGAGGCTCAGCTGCCCTGGGCAGGAATTCTGAGCTACCAAGGAGATAGGGACTCATCTGAAAGACATATGCTTTTTATGCTGGAATAATTCAACCATTGAGCCAAAAGGGAGATTAATAGGTTCTCCTTTTCCTTTTTTGTTACCTCAGGGTTCTTCTGACATTGCTGCTCCTGCTTCTTGTTCAGTCTACATTGTCTCTCATCTCCTCTGCATTTTATGGTTCATTTCATGATTACTGTGTTGGGGAAAGTACATCTTATCAAAACTAATGTTTTATTATTTTAAAAAATTGCATACAGAGAAAATGTATGTTCTAGTGAATGACTGTCATTTTTGGTGGCTAAAAGAATCTAACCTCTATTTCCCATAAGGTTCATTATATCACCATTTACATTTTTGACTTTTCCAACAATTATTAGAAGAGTTTCCACCTCTGCCCTCAAAAGCTGAGGATTGCTCAGCTCTAACTACCTAGGTAGCTACACCCCCCCCACATTTTTGTATATATCCCTTACTAGGTTTCATGCACATGTATATGTATACATACAGACACATATAAATACACACATGTACATGTATAGACACATGTTTCTGTGTATGTGCATATTTGCATATGTGAATGTGTGTATGTCCTTATGCATAGAAGAAATAAAATTTTAAAAAACATATTATAATATTCACCAAAGAATGGTGGGTGCATTAGATGAGACTGGCATTAAGTAACTTAATGGTTGTGACCCGGTAGATTGAATCATTGTAGGGACCTCCTGCTGAGGAACTTTCTCCATCAGTTCAGATTATTATTTTCTTTGTTACTTAGAGCTTTAAATGCTGGGTGGCTCCTGGAGAGGAATGTGTCTTTCCTAGGATGATAAAGACAAAGGTGAGACAAAGCAAGCCTTGGATCTCTGAAAACTTAAGAGTAATATGTTAAAGTTAATGGTTATGATCTCTACTTCTTTTAACAATGGCAAATAACTTAAGATGCATGTTAGAGAGAAGTCTGAATAGATGGAAAAATGGATAAAAGTTCTTTTCTCACATCTGAGTAAGTTAAAGATTCTTTAGCTGCTCAGCTAAAAGGAACATAGCTTATAATTCCAATGACAACTATCTCTGTTTTGGCCTACAGAAAAATGTACTACAATGTTACATTTATTTCAATTATAAAAATTAAGACTATGAAGTATCTATTATAGAAGTGATTGGTTTTAATGAATAATGGCATTTGTAAATTTTAAAATGTGGTGATAAAAGAGCACCTAATTAATAAAAATGTTTATAGTGTTATATAAAGACAGATCTAAAAAGTTATTACAGAAGCAAACAGAGATAACTAATGGTAAAGATATTAATTGATCATGGTTAGGCAGTGTCAATATAATAAGAATAAAATTTATACTAAATCCAATAAAATTACAGAAGGAAATTTTATTTTCAACTATCCCAAACAAAGAATAAAATATTTAGTGAAATTAAAGAGATAGACTTTAAAAAATAAAAATAGAAAAAAAAATGTGTGAAAGGAGGGGAAAGAGCATTGATAAATTTCAAAGGATATTGTAAACCAATAGTCTTCAAAATTCCATGGTACTTGTTAAAGTTAAGAACAATGTGATCAATGGCACATACTACTAAAGCAGTTGAAATAGACCAGTGATGATAAATTGAATAAAATCAATTAGTAATGGGAAAAAACATTTTTTTTGGCCAAAAAAACAATAAAAATAATTCTTGGGAAACTTTAAAGTGATATGATAGAAACTAAGTTTGGTACAAGATCTTACATTGTGTGCCACAAAAGCTCAAACTGTGTATATGGCCTAAAGTTAAAAGATCGCATCATAAGCAAGCAAAAATCTAGTAAACATTGAGATAAAGTAAATATCAGAATTATAAACAATGGTAAAATTATTAAGCAAACAAGGAATAGGGGAAAACATAAAGACAAAATAGACATTTTTAATAGATACATTTTTTAAAGTTTTTATCTTTTTTTTTTTAAATGTGAACCAAAAAAAGTACCTTTATTCAATAATGATCATGTCATCTTCTTCAACAACATCGTCATAAGTGTCCATAGCCTGAATTCCGTCCTGGATGTCTTGCACCTCTATTTCCTTCAGAAGAAGTGGACCCAATCTGTCATGTCCAGCAATATAGCTCTCTTTAAATGAATATGTCTTGTCCAGGGAATCTGCTCGTAGTGCCTTGGCGACACAGCTGTCAGTAATTTTATCCCATGACTTTTTCACCCAAGTCACGACTTCTTGCAGACAGGGCTTCCCAAAGTTTCCACGCTGATTTCTTTCCATTCTATTTTCTTTTTTTTTTTTAATTTCAAAATTTTATTTTATTTAATAATAACTTTGTATTGACAGAATCCATGCCAGGATAATTTTTTTTACAACATTATCCCTTGCACTCGCTTATGTTTCGTTTTTTTCCCCTCCCTCTCTCCACGCCCACCCCCAAGATGGCAAGCAGTCCTATATATGTTAAATATGTTGCAGTATATCCTAGATACAATACATATTTGCAGAACCGAACAGTTCTCCTGTTGCACAGGGAGAATTGGATTCAGAAGGTAAAAATAACTCGGGAAGAAAAGTTTTTATCTTGATAAAATAAATGAATCAAGAGAAATGATAGTTGAAAAATATTTATACCTAAATTCACCAGTATGTTAGGACAGTAAACTTCATCAGGAGTTGATAAAAACCTGTATCTCCAAGAACCATTCCTTAATAAATAGTAAAAGGATATGGACAAACTTTTTATTAGAAGATTAGAAACTGTAAGGTATCATAGGAAAACATGGACCAAATCACTAATTGATTACACATATTGAAAAAAAAAAAAAAAAAAAAAAAAAAACTGTGGTTTTTCACTCAAATTACTGAAACTGCTTAAGAAAATGACAAAATCCAGGAATAGATATTATTGCAGGAGCCATAGGAAAACAGGTACATTGATGATGAACTTATGAAATAATAAAACTATTCTCTACTTCTATTTGGAATTATGCAAGAAAGTGACATGTATTCACATCCTTCACTGAACAATCTTACAGCTGAGCAGTTGCTAAGTATTGAGTCAGCTAAAGGTGTGGTAGATAAAGTACAGGGTGTAGAGTCAAGAGTACAGGAGTTAAAATGTGGCTTCAGGCATTTACAAGTCATTTGACTCTGGGCAAGTCACTAAATAGGAGTTCCTCAGTTTCTTCATTGGCAAAATAGAAATAATAATAGCATCTACTTCTTAGGGTTATTATGAGGAGAAAATGAGATAAAGTAAGGTGCTTTGAAAAACCTAAAGCACTATATCAATGCTAATAGCAACAACAACAATAATAATAATAATTACTATTATTAAAATGACTCCCCAAAAAGTCAAAGGTCGAAATCAAGTTCTGGTATATAAAAAAGAAAAATCCAGTATATAAAAAAGAAAAAAAAAATTGGAGTAGCATTCTGTTGCAGCGAAAATTTTAAAATAAAATAGATACTTATTGACTAGAATATAGTTGCAAAATTTTGATGTAGGAAGGTGATGGAAACTTATCATACAATAAGAATTGACAAATGAGGCATTCAGAAAATGTGATGAAATTTTTATGCATTGAGAGAACAAAATTTAATGGAAACAAAAAATACTGTAAATTCTAACTCATGCAAACACTAATAAAGGCCCCAGAGAAGAGATAATAAAGTATAATATTCCTCTTACGTCATTGAAGAGTGGGGCTAGGACAAAATACTATTCATATTGTTAGACATAGTCACTGAATCGTGTGTTTTTATTTAATTGTTTTTATTGGTAGTTCAGAGTGTTTGATAGGGAAATAATTGTGATATAAAGAAAAAAAGTCAAAGGAAAATTTTCTTTTAAAAAGACAAGGAAAAAAATCCATATATAATGTATCTACTATTGAGATATTAAATAATTTCTGTTCTCTAGATCTCAGTTTCCTTATGTATAGAACATGGAAGTCAGTAGATGATGTCTAAAGTATTTTGTGTTTCAAAGTCTATGATTCAATTACTAATCATTCACATTATATTTTGCTATTTTTGGTTTCCATGGTAACCTCTCCACTGTTAAAATTCTAAACAGTAGGGGGAAAAATTGGAAATTCGTAGACCCATTTACAACAATCAGCCTTATGAGAAATCTATTTGTTCATTTTTAACTTTTCTACCTAAAATAATTGAACAAAAATGTGCTCTTGTTTCCTGACCTCCAAATAATTACTGTAATTAATACTGTTTAAAAGAATTAAAATAGCATAGCTGCGTGTATTTTCATACTTTGGAACAATTTAGTTAATCTTCATGATGCATAAAATGATGGGCCCTGCAGTCATATGTGAAGAGGAATAGAATACCTAGGATATGGAATTCTATTTTAAAATGACAGATTAAAAGTCACCTAATAAAGATAATTAAAGCCTTTACTATATAAAGCAGTGCTATAGCAATAAATACTATATATATATGTATATGTATGTTTAGTATCTTTAGAAGTGAGCTGGCTTATCAAGGATCATTAAAATGATTTATTCCTATAGGTGCAAAGTTTCATATAATGAATTTCCCTTAAGTGAAATATCTGCATACTTAACATGCCTCTGGCTGTCTTATTGAGACATTTTTATTCCATCTTAATATAAATTGGAGAACTCATCAGAGGAATAAGCATGAAAAAGAACCTGTAGTAAACATTTATACATATCTGGGGAAAAGCTTCTTTCTCAATAATGTACGCAAGACTTTTATTTTAAAGAATTATGAAATCTCAGAGTTTGAAGGAAACTCAAAGGCTGCCTGATTGACCATACCATATGCATACACAAATACCTACAGAAAAATCCTCAAGTGACCATTCATCCAGTTATCATCAAGCAAAGGTGGAGTGGGAGGAGGGAGGGACATGCTATTCCTTAGAGAATACATTCCACTTTCACATAATTTTAAGTATAAAGAACATTGCTGTTTCATGGAACTTAAAAAGCTGTCCCCATAACTTCCTCAGTGTTGCCAATTCTCTCCTTGAGGACCAAGAAAAATAAATCTACTCTCTTGACTACATAGCAGCTATAATCTTCTTACCTAGAAGTCTTCTCTAAGCTAAATATTCCCAAGTTTCTTCAACTAATTCCCATATTGAGCAGTTTAATGTTCTTTACAATCTGGTTGCTTTTTTTCATCCTGGATTCTATTAAACCTTCCAAATCTGTGGCTTTTAAAATGGAACACAATATTTCAAATGCACTCTGAGCACTGGGATAACTATTTTCCTTATTTTAGACTATATTTCTTAACACACTCAGTATTGTAATTACTTTCTTTTTGCCTCCTTTTATTGTAAAGTTATCTTTCAGGGTGGGCTATTTTGGACAGCTACTTAAGTAGACTCCTCCAATAAAATTCCCAGATATTTTTCACAAAAACACTTTTTGTACAGTACTGTTTCCCATCCTATATTTATGAAGTTGTTTTTTTTTTTTTTAACACATAAATGTACTTTATTAAATACCATCATGAATTTGGCCAATCACTCTAAAGTGCTAATAAACTTTAAAAAAAAAAATCTGATGACCATTAAGTGTTCTAAATATCTCTTTCAACTTTATTAGCAAATTGACTAATTGCAAACATTATTTCAGATGAATTATTAATACAAATGTTTAAAAAATATCTAAGCACAAATACCTAAGAAATTCTAAGAGATTTGATGATGTGGAGCATCAATTTACCAGTCATTAACTGAACTAACTATACCAATATCTAGCTTTTATCTCTCAATATTGTCTACAACGGTAATGTTACAACTTTTAAAAATAACATGTATTCTGATTTAGACAATATATGAAAGAGGAAATTAGGTTAATCTTTCAAACCTGTTCTTTTTTCTTTTTTTTTTCTTCTTATGGTCCTCTCTGTTTTATTGTTGTTTGTTTTGTTTTGTTTTATTATATTCACAAGTCATTCCTTTCAATAATATGTTCCAGAATTTTGCCAGGATTCAAAATGAGATTTAACTTTAAAAATTCCATTCTCTTCATTTTGTGAAAACGGATATATTTAGCTTTTCTACTTCTTGCGGCACTTTTCTTCATGATCTTTGAGATTTCCTAGACAATGCTTAAACAATAATATCACTAGTTCCTTCAGTACTTTGAGATGTAATCATTTGCCTTGAATTGATGACTTGTGCCATCTAACTCTTCTCCAATTCTCTGTTTATTTATTTGAGTTTTATTTTTCCATTAAGCATTTTTGTCCTCCCTAATATAGTTCAAAAATTATTCTCCTTGGAAGAAACAGAGATATACAGATGCAAAAAAATTTGAGTGGCTCAACATTCTCTGCATCATGTATTTTCATATTAACATCTCAATACATAGCAAACTGATCCTAGAACTTGGAAAAATTTAATTCAAATCTGGCTTCAGATTAACTTTCCTGAAAGTCAATTAACATCTGTCTACCCTATTTCCTCAATTGTAAACTGGAAATCATACTAATGACTACTTTTGTTGAGAGAATCAAATGAAATAATATTTTAAAAATACTTGGCACAACATTTGGGATATAGTAAATGCTTAATAAATTCTTTCCTTCTACTCTTTCTCCCTCCATTCCCTCTTTACATCTATTTTAAGAATACACTAATTATCTTCTTTGATTTTTCTCTAATCCCCAATATATTTTTTAAAGCAATTCTTGCTGGACATGATATTTATTGTGCCCATTCTCAGTTTTATGATACTAAATCTTTGCTTATTATTTATGTCATTTGTGTTCTTGTTCGGTTATCTGCCTTTGATAATTGTCTCATCAATCTACATTGACCAATGTGTTTACTATGTATCCAATTCATTCTCTTTTGATTATTCTTTTTTTTCCCCTAAATGGAAATCATGTTATTTATGTCTTTAAAATTTCATTTTGAGTTCTTCTCACTCCTCTTTGATTACCTCCTCTTTTGGAATTTTGGTGATGTTTTTCTACCTATGCTTATCTGAATTAAAAAAAAAAATCATTCTTCCCAAATGTAGATATATATCAAATTGTATCTAGTATTCATCCCCTTCATCATGAATGTTAATATGGAGTGGTTGAATCCTTCCAGGATTTTCTTTTCTTTTCTTTTTTAAATTGTATCTATCTTGGGACCCCATATCTTTGATGATCTGTGATGTCTAGAATGTCAGTTCCCTCAATCAATTAACAAGTAATGCCCACAGCATTTAATTATTCATTTAAATTTGTGAGAGGAATAGTGACTGATGTAGCAGGACAGGAGGATAAAAAAGGAGACAGGATAGAATAGAATGATTTTTTTAAATGAATAGACAAGAAAAGTCTTTTTCCTAAAACTAAAGAGAAGAAGCAGAATATTGGTAGAATCAATATTCTATTTATACTACATGGATTGCTATCTGTATCAGAGAACCTTTTTTCTTTTTCAATTTTTGACAAGATCATTGACTAAAGTAAGAGGGAAAATACAGACTTGTGGTTTGAGGAGGAAAACTGTTAACAGCCATCATGTGTAATATAACATAATAAGAGGTAAAAAAGGAAATTTTCTTTGTAGCAGGAAGTGTCCTGAGGAAGATGAAGAATATGAGTTGGCAATGGATTTTATCAACATTAAGCATTTTTTTCAGAAAATTTTATCATGTCAGATGTAGAAACAAGGGCACTGTTTTTATAAATTATTTAGGGGGGATGGTTATTAGGATGAGGATGGCACAGAGGACAGAGATTGCAAAGTAGGGGAGTAACTGATAAGGAGTATGGGCTACAAACTGAATATAAGCAGAGCAAAACTCTCTTTCACAATTTTACACTTTCTAAAAAAGACAGCAAAAGGTAATCAAAGTATAGAGGCCATTGTATAGAAGCCAAAGTATAGAAGCCACATAGGTGTGAGACTTTCCTTAAGAGACCTTGATAGGGGGTTCAGAACACAAGATCTAATTCCAGTTATATATCTTTTGCCTTTTTGTCAACAGTGCTTTCCTAGCATAGCACCTTGCACATAGTAACAATAAATGTTTAATAGATTGGGCTGGATATGATAATAATATGGAGCACAGCAGAGCCTTTTGTACTCCAAGTTACTCTTACAGTTGCAGTGATGGCATGCACTACTATTGGAATTCCTATTTCTGTAGGATTCAGAGAATTGAGAAGTGAAATGTCATCACTGGGCTTGTAGTATAGGAGAGTTGGTCACTTCTGGTGAAAGGGAGAATCAAGTCAATCTGTATAGTGAGGACCAACATTTTCAGAACTACTTCTGCACATATTTTATAATTTCTATGTATTGTGTGCTCTTACTTTATAAATATTTCTTAAGAACATTTACTTCTTGAGAAGGATGACATTATCTGAAAACTATACATATATATATATATATATATATATATATATATATATATATATATATATATATATACTTCAAAGGAGGATGTCTTCTAAGACCTCTGTATTATCAAAACAAAACAACTTGAGCTGGCAAATTGCAAAAAATGTTGGAAATCAATATGACTTAAGGAAATAAGAAAATACATTTTTGTTTTTCTTCTCCTTGATGGTTAACATGCAGTGTGGGAAGCATATATTTGTAATTTGCTTACTGAAGCTAGCCTTGGGAATTAAGCACATCCGTAGACAATGAAGTTCTTAACATAGTGATTCTATGAATGTTGATTGCACATTGATCTGCTCCATTTTATCTATCATCATTTCCATTAAGATGTCACCAGGTCTAAGGTTTCACTTTATCATGAAAGTGCTTATTTGGATGTTCACATCATATTAAAGACATAACAAAATCAATTTTTTTGCATTGTTTTAAAATTTTTCTAGCATAGAAAATATGATTCTGAGACACAATTATTAAGACAATAAGATAAAATATGTTCTGTCTATAATAAGGCACAAAATATTTTAAGGCTGGCTATAAATGCAAAATATGATACAATGATGAATGTGATTAAATAGCAATGGATACATAAGTCTAGAGCAGGGCCACCAGAACTTTGCTCCAAAGCATATCTTTTGAGAAATTGCTCGTGTCTTATGACTAGTCTTGTTCCTTTCTGAGCAACTAGATAGCCATACATCCAAAAATCCATTCTTTTGCCATTTCTCTATTTGGTCACTCTTCTATCACCAAGTCTTCTATCTACTGTCTTCCTTCAAACTTCCTCCTAGCAGTTGAAGACAATGATTGTGATTTTTGTTTGCATATGGTCTTGGGAACCGCATTTCATTTCTCCTGAAGCAACTCCACATAATGGGAAATATTGTCCTTTGCTTTCCACATCATATTGTTTGTATCTAGCAATGTATGACATGCCTTTCATAGATATCTCTGGATTCAGTGGCAATAGTAGGGTGACTAGGATCCTGATGTCTTCAGGCAAAATTTCCCATCCTATTATCTGCTATGCCCCCATGTTCTTCCCTCTCCCTCTTCTCAGATATTTCCCAAGGATCTCAATCACAGAGGATGTTAGTATCATCCTTTGTTGTTATTTTTATCTTGATATATTGCATCTCTCCCCTGAACTCTCTTTCCTATTCAAATTAATTTTATCTATTCCCTGAAGTATTTAGTGATACCTTGGGTTATAAGTAATGGTCCAGACCTCTGCAGGTATAATTTTGTGAGTCTATAAATTAGAAATAAAATTGCTTTGTGATATTCCTAGCTATTAACCCTAAAAGCTAATTTGAATTAAAGATATATTGATTTTTGATAAAGAAAAAATATATATTAATTTAATAATAAGTTTGGACCTAAACTATGTTGGACCTTCTCAAAAACAGATTGATTATTAAATAGGCCATATATTCAAAATTATCTATGTTTTTTATCCATGAGGGTCATGTTGCAGCAGTGATTGACATAACCTACTAAGATCTTAGGAATAAAAAAAAAAATCTTTTCTCTTTAAATCAAGTGTTGTCTAAATATCTGTTATTTAATTATTGATAATGATATCAGTCTGGAATTTGTCAATATATATCTAGCCTCATCCTTTCACCAACTTCAGGGAAATGTGAATTTGAGTACCTAAATATGTTCTTTTGGCAACACTTCAATTTGTATTGTTTTTCAGTGTAACTTAAGAATGCTGAATGATTACTTTAACTCCTTAGGTCATGGATGATTATGGATGATCCTGAATAGACATTTTAGTATGTAAAATGAAAGAAGATGCCTTTTTTACCCCACAGGGATTTGTTAAGAACTCAGATTGAAGACATGTCATGCATTTCACATGACATTGAAACATGTCAAACATATTCATCTCTAATATCTAAATTTTAGAAAATAATTTTATTTTATTCTGTAACCACATCTTACATGATAAGCTCTATAAAGAAAAGTTATTGGTTCAACCATAATGTGTATATTTTCCTTTATTTTGCAGACATTGCAATATTTTAAATTGTACAAGAATTAATCCAAACTTCTTGAAAATTTTATGGAATCCCAATATAAATTTTGATTACTATTTCCATTGCTATAGCATTAGTTTGTTTTTGGCAGGAAGGTTCAGAGATATTCTACACTTCATTATTTGCTTAGATTTAATTTTTATTAAGAATATATAAACAGAATCTGATGTTGAATATTTTAATCCCACTTAGAACTTTTCTTAAACCTTCACAAATTGGTTTTATGGTTGATTGTTATACCATCTACATTTCTAAAATCTGACCCCTTATAATTTCATAGCTGCATTTTTGCCTTTTTATATTTATCTATATCATCTTAATAAGAGAAAATAAGCATCTGCCCACAGAAGGAATATTGTTTTCTGGCAAAAAAAAATATTCAAAGATCAAACAGAAAAAAATACAAATGGAAAGATAATATATGCAATTTATTCTAAATGTTGTCTAAATTCCTTTCAAATGCCCATGTTGATATATTTGGAGCCTCTTAATCCATTTTATTTTCATGACTACTAGATAGAAACTGCTATTTTTCATATTTGAAGAATACACATTTCACTGTCAATAGGAAGCTGCATTGATTTCTTCCTCCCATACCGGTGATAGTTGTATTGGGCCATCTACTCTAAAATGATGCTCATTAGCAAGCTGGCATTGTGCTTGGGTAGGGCTAGCTTGAAAAGCAGATGGTTTGCTGGAATCCATGAGCAAACAAAGCATCCCTTTGCTGCTTGCTTTTTTTTCTCAAAATGCACCACAGCTCTGCTCAAATTATGTTTTTTATGGACTTTCATTTGGCTGATAAGATAAGGCTTTTAAGCTGATTCTTTGTAACCACATTTCCTTTTGTGATGCATGGTTTGATTGGTCAATGGAACATGATATTTTGAAATTGGCTAATACTCTAGATATACATTTTCTTTGGTACTTCTTCTTGTTCCCTTCCTTCAGTTTATTATTTCTTAGAAAAATCAGTGTTTACTGGACATCTATATACCCACATACTCAACAGACATTCAATAGCTGACCAACTCTGCAGGTGGCAGGATCATCAGTTATTTTTGTTTTAGTAATATAATGGCTATGCAAAACAAAAAAAAAACAAAACAAAACAAAACAAAAAACAACCACCACCACCAACAAAAAACAACTTAAAAATAACAACACATACAAACAGTAAATTAATCTTTATAGTTAGCATATCTATGACATTGAATTTATAAACAAACAGAATGAGATAATTAGCACAGTTGAGTTCTAAGTCCATACTGTGATAACAACTGAAATCTTTCTCAAAGACTCTACCCTTGACCCTTCACTCTTTTTTTATCTTATGATAAGAAAATTTATTCAGCTGTGACAGATTTAGCAATTACCTTCATGTCGGAAACTTTAAAAATTTTATTTCTATTGCTGAGTTTTCCTTAGTTCCTATTTATTCTTATTCAGATATCCCATTGCCTCAAATGAAACCTAAAACCAATTTATTATTTTAGGTATCTTTCCTCTCTTTTCATTTTCTCCTCCCTATTCTAAAGGTGCCACTGTAATTGTAGTTGCTCAACATTAACACATAAATTATCTTTCATTCTTCTTTCTTCCTCATTCTTATCACTGAGTTTTTAATACTATTAATTCTACCCTTCTAAACTTTAAAAACAAGCATTCAAACAAAAAATCCAAATACTTTCAGTTGAACTGATTGGGAGAACAGAAGGCAGCTGCTGCTGCTACTGATGATCATGCTGACAATGACTCTTCCTCCTTTTCTTCCTCCTACTTCCACTATGACAAGTCCTCTCAAGTTTCCAGGGATAACACTGAGCAGCTATCTTTCTATAACTATAATTCAAAAGATTACATTGGATATACTCCCAATTAATAATTATCTAACCATCTCAATCAGTTTTTAGAACTTGTATTTCCTAAGGATGTATGGTAAGAACAGTGGCACAAAACATTCTTTCTCCAAATTTGGAGCATACTGTCCTGCAAATAAAGCAACAGTAAGAAAAATATGTTTAACTTTAGAGTAAAATGATAGGCGAACATTCATGTAGACAACACATATCAAATACTCCTTTGGCAGAAATCCTGTGATGATGTCTATGAAACTCTCTGCATCCTTTGACATGGTTGATTACCTTTTACTTGATTCTCATCTCTTCTCTAGGTTTTTGTGCTACTACTCTTTCCCTTGTTCTCTTCCTATCTATCTGGTCCTTCCTTTGAAACCTCCTTTCTTGGATCTTCATTCAAGTCATACCTGCTAACCAAGGGAGTCCAAAATATTGTTATGGGATCTCTTCCTTTTTTTTTTTCTTCCCATATCATTTCATTAAAGATCTCATCAGTTCAAAGTGTTGAATTAACCAAATAAGTGGTTAGTGGACAGAATACTGGGTTTGAAATCAGGAAGACCTGAGACTATTCAACTTGAAATGTCCAATTAACAGTTGAGGAGGAGAGACTGGAGGTGGAAAACCAGATATGTGAACTATCTGCAGAAAGATCAAGAATTTATTAAGTAATTGGTGATGAGTAACATTTATTTAGCACCTAATACATATCAATATAATAGAGGCCTTATGCCTAGACTATCAAAATAATCTGCTGATGGGTTTTGTCTGCCACAGATTTCCCCCTACTCTAGTACATCTTCAACTCACCTGTTAATATAATCTTCCTAAAGTGCAAGTATGACCATGTCACCTTTTTCTACTCAATATACTCTTGTGAATTCTATTATGTCTAAGATCAAATATAAAATCCTATGTCTCACATTTAAAGTTCTTCATAACCTGCCCCTCCATCTTTCTTGTCTTCTTACACCCTAACACATACCACCTATTTTCCCTACCATATACATTGGAATCCAATGACGCCAGCCTCCTTACTGTTTCTTAAAAAAGGATTTACCATCTCCTGACTGAGTATTTTTTACTGGCTGCCTAACATGTTTGGAATGCTTTCCCTCCTCATTTCTACTTCCTGGCTTCTCTGGCTTTCTTCCTTAAAATTCTAGGTAAAATACCAACCTTTCTCAAGCTCTTTTAATTCTAGTGCCTTCTCTCTGTTGTTTCCAATTTATTCTATATATAATTTGCATGTAATTCTTTCTATTAGACCTCATATAGAATGGGGATTATTTTCCTTTTGCCTTTTTTTGTATCTTTAATGCTTAGTACTATGATTGGCATATACTATAATTGTTTTTTTTTTTGACTGACTACTTAGTATCTATAACTTATTGAAATCCATAACCAATATTCTCTTTCACAAGGACTCACATACTATTCTAACATAAAGTATCTTCAGTTTTTCTCTGTGTTCCAATTGGGAATTTTTTTTCCTATTTTGGTTTATATAGTACCTACTATTACTATTCAGAGAGGACTGCTGATAAGTCCTTTGATGAAGCTTCTTAATTTCCCAGATTTATTATGATTATCTACAAACTTTCATCTTGAAATATTTGTTTATATGAAATCCTGAAAGAATAAACACAAAAAGATAAGGATAGCCAGGTATCCATAGCAAAATTTGACTGATTGAGTGGGAGATTGGGGAATCCTTTCTCATCTGATTCTTTATAGCAGTTTTAAATAGTCCTGCCTCATTTATAGTTGAAAAAGAAAAAAGGCATCGAGTCTATAGTTGCCCATTTCATTTGCCCACTTGTCTGCTTTAGTAATTACTAAGTCATTATGGTCAGAAGTAAGCTTGCCTTAAACTTTCACATACTTACTTAGACTTGAACAAGGTAGGGGATAATTATACTTCATGCAAGTATTAGTCCAAAAAACTTAGTCCACTTTCATTAGATACATACATATGTAGTCATCCTAAAATGATTAATTCTGCTCATGAAACTACCCAGAAACTAAAATATAACCCATCTGACAGAGATGTATATGTACAGATGTATTCACACCCATACACCCATACTCAGAAAGAGAGAGACAGAGAAAGGGGGGGGAGGGGGGAAGGAAGGGAGAGACAGAGATAGAGATAGACAAATATAAGTCTTCATCCAGGATTGTACACACAAATATTCAGAGAAATAGAGACATACACAATCTACTAATACTAAGATACATTTTTTATTTTTATTTTTTAAGGATGTAAGCTTTACAATTTTGGTAAAATAGACATTTCATTTTGTAAGATATCAGGTAATGTGGAATCTGAAAAGGTAAGACAAAGCTTCCTTGAATGCTCTTCTGTATCATCATTTTTGATCTAAAGGTTTATGTATGGGTATATAATTAAGTGTCACTTGCAAAGGAAAATATTTATGACAATTCCTGCTAGCCTAATGTAAGTGTGTATTGGGATTCAAAGAAATGTAGGAAAATTAGTTCCCATGTAGTTTAAAATATTCATAAATGCATAATGATTAATCATTATAAAATAGTGATTAAAAATGCCACAGAGAATATTTGGGGAATGAGGAAGAAAACAAACTGCTATTATAAAGGGAAAGAATAGTCACTGATGGCTGGCTTGAGCATTTTGAGTGCTAGAGCATGGAAAGAAAAGCAGAAGTAGTGCATTTTGGATAAGGGATATGTTGTATATTTTGGCGCAGTTTGAATGTATGTTTGAAGTGAAAGCAAAGAGTGAATATGAGAGGCTCAAGCTGTTCATGCTTTTCTGCAATCTCATTTACCTATGTGGCCATTTCAGTGTTTGGAGATAATTGATTGTGGCATTAATTTGAATTTTTCCACACAGCGTGTACCAACATGAAAGAAACAATTTATAAGAGTTTCAATATCAGATTGTGTCTCTTATAATATGTCTGAATTTTAGTACCTTCAGCTAGGCATTCAGTACATGTTTCCATGAAGGAATGTGGGATTCTGATAAGATCATGACACTGGGCAATATAAGTCAAGGAAGTCACAGGGCTTGCTCAAGGTCACCTAACTTTGTGAACTCAGGGTTCTTTCCAGTACAATTCACATCTTCTCCTTTATTTTTTCCTTCACTTTTCTAATTAAATTCTTTGTTGAAATCAGATTAGTCTCTGTTAGCCTATCCAAAGCTTCCTTCCTTTAAAGTAAAGTTCAGTTCCTTTTTACTTTAATAAAGTCATTGTACCTTGTACCATAGCAATCTCTTCATTTTTTAATCCTCATTTCACCAATAGCCAAACAATATCTTAGGACTAGACCTAAAAGGAACCCTACAGATAATCAGGTTCTATCCTTTCCATTTACAGAGAAAAATGAATCTCAGAGAGGTTTAATGACTTCCCCAGCCATCTAATTGTATGAGCACATTGCTATTACTGTTCCAACTGTCTTTTGTTAAGAAGGTACATTATGTGAAATTTAGATCGATGATTTTGAATTTAAAGAGAGTGGAATAAGTTTTGGTAGCAAATATGGGCATTATAATGACATATAAAAAGGGAAAAAAATAAAAAAAAACAATTATAACCACATCAGTTTTTTTTCTTCCATTTCCATGGCTCTTTATAAATATCAAAATTGTTCCCTTACTTTAAAAAGTGGGTCATGAAAAAAAATAAGGTCATCTCATTTTATCTCAGAGAAATATGAGGTTTCAAGATGTGGATTAATTTGTCCAAGGTCTTACAAATCATAAATAAACTTAAAAATAACTTGAATCTTTGAACTATATTTTCTGCACCAAAATAAACAAATAAGTAAAGAAACAAGAGCAACAAAATGAAAGATAATAACAGAAAACTATGGAAGCATTTAAATACGGAAAGAAAAGGAAAACAGGTGTATGAGTTAAAAACAGCAAAAACGATTAAAGACTCAAGTTGTTTGTTGCTATTTTTTAAAAATCCCTACTTCTCTGGTAAAACTCTCACAAATTCATATCTTCATGTGCTCTCATCCATCCTTTTCTTATTTCTTATTCCCAAGGACAGTGAAACTCAGCATTCCATGAGTATGATAGTATTTGGCAAATTAGAAAGAAAGTAGTTAAACAAAGAAACTAACTGTATTTTGGACAAGTTATACTATGTTCTGAAATGTCCCCATCCACAAAAGACTGTCCCCATCCATGCAGTTTTAAGTATGTTTGATTAGAGGCAGTGCCCATTGCTCCCAACTAATCAGCAATTCAGGAGTAGGTATTGAATTCCGAACACAGCATTCTGTACATAAAGGCATTGAGATGTTTTTGATGATGGTGGTGCTCAAAGCCCTCCATGTACCTAATGTTACTAGTATTAGAACATATGAGATATATTCTGATTCTTAAGCAGCTTCCTGGGTAAGCTATGTTTTATGCTGTAGGAATTAGAAAAAAGCAATATCAATAGTTCTTTGCAACACATACCTGACAAAAGAACTGTAGTAAAAAATTGGAATTGGACTCATGAATTTAAATTTTATTTTCAAGGCAGGTTTTACACAGCTGAAATTACGTATGAATATGTGTGGAGTTATATCTCCACACATATATATGTATGTATGTATCTATATATGTGTGTGTATGTACATTTGTTTGTAAGTACATATATGCAAACTTATGTGAACATAATAAAATGTGTATTTTGTTCATTTGTTCAATATTGACCAAAGCTTTCATTAATACTCCATGTATTTTGTTCATTTGTTCAATAGTGACCAATGCTTAATGACTCCATATGTACTCCAAGCTCTTCTATCCTCCAGTATGTCTCAAAGTCCATCTAAGTTAATATTCATGCTTTCTATGACCTTACCTATTTCATCCTCCGCTGCATCCTTTTCCTTTATCCTTAATCTTTCCCAATATCAAGGTTATTATTCAGCTCCATCCCAATGAGTCCTTTCTTTTCATTATATAACCAAAGTATTTAATGTTTAGCTTCAGATTTGACTTGGTGAATAGCTTAAATTGATTTTTTTAAAGTATGAACTGATTTGATCTTCCTGATGCCCAACAGGGTCTCAAATCTCCTCCAGCACCACAATTTACAAATATACTTAATACATATGTATGCATATACACATATTGTATTCATATATGCATCTTATGTATATACTCATGTACAATATATATATATATAAATGCAATAAGCATACACAAAGCTAAGTCCTCATTATTAAAAATATAAATCCTATAAAGTGGTCATATTATTTGAATTTCCACTATTTTAAATTAGATGTAAAATAAGATAATTGATTCCCGACCAACAAAAATATGCAGTGAAAATTCAAATAATGTGAGTATTTCAATAAATTTGTTTTTCCCACTAATCAAGCTTTAGCTGAATATCATTTATTTATGTGGGCATATGAATTAAATTGGTGAATGAATCTGTCTAAATATTTTTCTGATGTAAAAAGATCAATTTCCTTTCCTTATTACAAACTCCCAAGCAAGATAAACAGCACTTTGACATTGTATTATTTTGATTTTTGAAGATGCAAATCAGATCATTTTAATATATTCTTTAGTAAGTAAAAGTAATGTTCAAATAGTCCCTTTTTTGTTAAGGGCAAATCACTTAACATCTCTGAGTCTGTTATCTGAAAAAATGAAATCAGAATAAATGAACATTTGCCAGATATGCTGTAAAAAAGCTTTTTTTTTTTTTTTTTTTTTGGCTAAGAGTTGGACTAGATCTTCTATAGTCTCTTCCAAATGAAATTCAGAGATTTTGTGCTTGAGGGTCTTTTAAGATGGAAAAGTAACATATTTCACTACAAAAGGAGTGAGTTCATGAATGATTTATTTTTCAGTTAATAAAGGAAGAACTTTCTGATACTTTTGCTGGTTAGGAGCAGAATCTATTCTCAACTCAATGTATGCTTCCATTAGATTAGACTAAAAAAAGCTTTTAAAAGACTATCATTTTTTTAAGTGCAATTCCCAACATAGAATTGTTTTGCCCTTATCTTTAGTTACCTTAATGCGCAAAAAGGCTATGAATTAATATATGCAATTATAATTTCCCTTCAAAAGGAACATTTGAATGAGGGTAAGCAGAAGTGTTTTTGAGTGCCAGAAAAATAAAGGTAAATATCAAAATGTTAAATCACTTAGATGTGATCAGACCGTAGATTTACAAAAGAAAAGTGCTTGGTGACCATTCAGTCTAATATTATCATTTTACAAATGCAGAAGCATGTCCAGAAAGATCAACTTAATTTCCCAAAATCACATAGGTAGTGACAAGAGATAAGATCTTAACCCAGATTTTCCTATTTGAAATTTCAGTTATCTTTCCATTGCCTCATGATAAATTTTGAAGTAATTTTAAAGTAAAGGCTAAAAATACTTTTTGACCACTTAAAAAAAAGTTATAACATCAATTCAATCAAAACTCCAAATAAATTTATTTACCATTCTTTAAGACTGATCTTAGAACCAGTAAGATTCATAATTTTACTTTTGTCCCTTTGCATTCCCCAGAAGCAATTTGAAGATATGATGGTAATTTTTCTAGTCTCTAACAATATTTCATTTCTTTCTCCTTATACTGACTTTCCTAGGTACTCTCTGCTATTACTACTTCTCCCATTCTCTCCAAGATTGCTATCACTTCTTGACTTTTTGTGATTGTGTCTCCTGTTTGAAAGTGCATGGTCATTTTTAATGCCCCATTTTTCCCTCTCTAGGAAGTTAAACTACAAAAACTGCTGCTTTTCTCTGAGTTTCATCCAAAATTATTAAAGACATGATTCCTGCTTCCTTTGAGAAATTGACACATCAGCTTAGAAGCTAGTCTTGGCAGTAATTTCTGGCTAACTGAAGTGACTTCCCACTTTCAGAAAGCCAGATCAGTTTTTGATGGGGATCTATATTGTTTTTTACTGCATAATCTTAAGCCTACTAGACTTTAATAAAGCTTCAAAGAATCAATACTTCCTGAGGGTATCTATTTTGTTCCATATACTAAAAAAATTTCTCCCTTAAAATCTTCCAAATAAGTTCTTTGGTCATATCACATGGGGAAGAGAGAATACATACAGACACACAGGTATATGTGTATATGTCTTACATATGTTTATGTGCATATATACACACATACAAATACACACAAGTGTGTAATTAATTCGATGTGATTAAAAGTAATCACTGATGAAAGACCTGTTAAGTACAAAATGAAGAAATTGTTCCAGCAGAAGACTTCCTAATGTTTCTTTTTTTCTCCTTCTTTTATTATAGCTTTTTATTTACAAAACATATGAATGGATAATTTTGCAACACTGACCCTTGCAAAACCTTTTGTATATATAAAATGTATATATATATATATTTTGCCGTGTACAGTGTTCTCCTGTTTCTGCCTATTTCACTTAGTATCAGTTCCAATAAGTGTCTCTAGACCTCTCTGAAATTATGCTGTTGGTCATTTTTTACAGAACAATAGTATTCCATAGCATTCATATACCATAATTTATTTAGCCATTTTCCAATTGGTGGATATCCATTCTGTTTTCAGTTTCTTGCCCCTACAAAAAGGGCTTCCACAACATTTTTGCACATGTGGGTCCATTCTCCTCCTTTAAGATTTCTTTGTGATATAAGCCCAATAGTAACACTGCTAGTTCAAAGGGTACACACAGTTGGATAACTTTTTGAGCAAAGTTCCAAATTGCTCTCCAGAATGGTTGGATTTGTTCATAATTCTACCAACAATGTATCAGTGTCCCAGTTTTCCCACATCCCCTCCAACATTCATCATTATCTTTTCCTGTCATTTTAGCCACTCTGACAGGTGTGTAGTGGTATCTCAGAGTTGTCTTAATTTGTACTTCTCAGATTAATACTGATTTAGAGCACATTTTCATGTGACTAGAAATAGTTTCAATTTCTTCATCTGAAAATTGTCTGTTCATATCCTTTAACCACTTATCAATTTGAGAATGGCTTGATTACTTATAAATTTGAATCAATTCTTTATATGTTTTGAAAATAAAGCCTTTATCAGAACTTTTGAATGGAATTTTGTTTCCCTAGTTTATTGCTTCCCTTGTAATCTTGTCTGCATTAATTTCGTTTGTACCAAAATGTTTTAACTTAATATAATCAAAATTATTTATTTTGTGATCAATAATGATCTCTAGTTCTTCTTTGGTGACAAATTCCTACCTCCACAGGTCCGAGAGGTAAACTATCATATGCTGTTCTAATTTGTTTATAATATCATTCTTTATATCTAGATCATGAACCCATTTCAACCTTATCTTAGTATATGGTGTTACGTGTTGGTCAAAGCCTACTTTCTGTCATATTAGTTTCCCATTTTCCCAGCAGTTTTTGTCAAATAATGAATCTTTATCCCAAAAGCTGGGGCGTCAAAAACTAGATTGATAGACTATTTTGTTCTGTGAACCTAACCTATTCTACTGATCAACTAGTTTATTTTTTAGCCAGTACCAAATGGTTTTGATGACCACTGCTTTATAATATAGTTGTAGATCTGGTATAGCTAGGCCACATTCATTTGATTTTTTTTTCCTTTAGTTCCTTTGAAATTCATGACCTTTTGTTCTTCCAGATGAATTTTGTTGTCATTTTTTCTAGGTCAGTAAAATAGATTCTTTGGAGTTTGATTGGTATAGCACTAAATAAATAAATTAGTTTAGGTAGTATTGTCATCTTTATTATATTCACTTGACCTATCCAAGAGCATTTGATATTTTTCCAATTGTTTAGATCTGACTTCATTTGTGTGGAAAGCAGTTGGTAGTTTTGCTCCTGTAGTTCCTGACTTTGCCTTGGCAGATTGATTTCCAAACATTTTATACTATCAATGATTATTTTTAATGGAATTTTTTTGTATCTCTTGCTGTTGGGTTTTATTAGTGATGTATAAAAATTCTGATGATTTATATGGATTTATTTTATATCTTGCAACTTTGCTAAAGTTGTGGATTATTTTCAATAGCTTTTTAGTAGAATCTCTGGGGTTCTCTAAATATATCATCATATCATCTGAAAAAAGTGATAATTTGGTTTCCTCATTATCTACTCTAATTTCTTTAATCTCTTTTTGACAAAACAAGCATTTCTAATACAAAATTGAATAGCAATAGTTATGGTGGGCAACCTTGTTTTACCCTTGATATTATTGGGAATGGTATCAGTTTATCCCCATTACATATGATGCTGGTTTTAATGCTTTTAATAGATGGTTTTAAATAGATGCCACTGTGTATTTTAAGGAAAAAAGCTATTTTTTTCTATACTATCTAGTGTTTTAATATGAATGGGTGTGGGATTTTATCAAATGCTTTTTCTGCATTTATTGAGATAATCATTTTATTTTGTTAATTCGGTTATTGATATAGTCAATTATGCTAAAAGATTTTCTATTATTGAACCAGCCCTGCATTCCTGGTATAAATCCTACTTGCTCATGTTATATAATCCTGGGAATGATTTTCTGTAATCTCTTTGCTAATATTTTATTTAGAATTTTTACATCAATATTCATTAGGGAGATTAGTCTATACTTTTCTTTCTTTGTTTTTGTCCTACCTGGTTAGGCATTGGTACCATGTCTGTGTCAAAAAAGGAATTTGGTAGGACTTCTTCATTCCTTACTTTTTCAAATAGTTTGTATATCATTGGAGTTAATTGTTCTTTAAATGTTTGGTAGAGTTCACATGCAAATCCATCTGGTCCTGGGAATTTTTTCTTAGGGAGTTGATTAATAGCTTTTTCTATTTCTTTTTCTGAAATAGGACTATTTAAGCAATTTACTTCCTCTTCTGTTAATGTGGGCAATCTATATTTTTTTGTAGATATTCCTCCATTTCATTTAGGTTATCAAATTTATTGGCATCAAATTGGGCAAAGTAACTCCTAATTATTGCTCTAATTTCTTCTTCATTGATGCAAAGTTCTCCCTTTTCATTTTTAAGACTAACAATTTGATATTCCTTTTTGCTTTTTCAAATCAAATTTACTAAAGGTTTATCTATTTTGTTGTTTTTTTTTTTCATATAACCAACTCTTGGTTTTATTTATTAATTCAATAGATTTTTCCTTTCAAATTTATTACTCTCTCCTTTTATTTTTAGAATTTCAACTTTGTTTTTTGATTTTTTAAAATTCAATCTTTTTTCTAGCTTTTTTAGTTACAAGCTGAATTCATTGATTTTCTCTTTCTCTATTTTATGCAAGTAAACATCTAGACATATGAAATTTCTCCTTATTACCACTTTGGCTGCAATCCAACAAATTTTGAGATATTGTCTTATTATTCTCATTCTATTGGATGAAATTATTAAATGTTTCTATGATTTGCTGTTTCACTCAATCATTCTTTAGGATGAGATTGTTTAGTTTCCAATTACTTTTTGGTCTATTTTCCCCCAGTTTTTTATTAAATGTAATTTTTATTGTATCATGATCTGAAAAAAAATGCATTTACTAATTCTGCCTTCTGCATTTGATTTTGAGGTCTTTATGTACTAATATATGGTCACTTTTTGTATAGGTTCCATGAACTGCTGAGAAGAAAGTTTGCTGCTTTCTCTTTCTATTCAATTTTCTCCAAAAATCTATCATACCTAACTTTTCTAGTATTCTATTTACCTCTTTAACTTCTTTCTTATTTATTTTGTGGTTTGATTTATTTAGTTCTGAGAGTGCAAGGTTGAGATCTCCAACTATTATAATTTTGCTGTTTATTTCTTCTTACAGCTCTTTTAACTTTTCCTTTGGGAATTTCCATGCTAAAGAATGAGATTATAAATAAATCAGAAGAGCATAGGATAGTTTACCTCGCAGATCTGTGGAAGAGGGAGGAATTTATGACCAAAGAAGAACTAGAGATCACTATTGACCACAAAATAGAAAATTTTGATTATATCAAATTGAAAAGTTTTTGTACAAACAAAACAAATGCAGACAAGATTAGAAGGGAAACAATAAACTGGGAAAACATTTTTATAATCAAAGGTTCTGATAAAGACCTCATTTCCAAAATATATAGAGAATTGACTCTAATCTATAAAAATCAAACCATTCTCCAATCGATAAATGGTCAAAGGATATGAACAGACAATTTTCAGATAATGAAATTGAAACTATTACCACTCATATGAAAGAGTGTTCCAAATCACTGTTGATCAGAGAAATGCAAATTAAGACAACTCTGAGATACCACTACACACCTGTCAGATTGGCTAGAATGACAGGGAAAGATAATGTGGAATGTTGGAGGGGATGCGGGAAAACAGGGACACTGATACATTGTTGGTGGAATTGTGAATACATCCAGCCATTCTGGAGAGCAATTTGGAACTATGCTCAAAAAGTTATGAAACTGTGCATACCCTTTGATCCAGCAGTGTTTCTACTGGTCTTATATCCCAAAGAGATACTAAAGAAGGGAAAGGGACCTGTATGTGCCAAAATGTTTGTGGCAGCCCTGTTTGTGGTGGCTAGAAGCTGGAAAATGAAAGGATGCCCATCAATTGGAGAATGGTTGAGTAAATTGTGGTATATGAATGTTATGGAATATTATTGTTCTGTAAGGAATGACCAGCAAGATGAATACAGAGAAGACTGGCAAGACTTACATGAACTGATGCTAAGTGAAATTAGCAGAACCAGGAGATCATTATATACCTCAATAACGATACTGTTTGAGGATGTATTCTGATGGAAGTGGATCTCTTCAATAAAGAGAGCTTTAATTAATCAAAGATGGACAGAAGCAGCTACACCCAAAGAAAGAACATTGGGAAATGAATATAAACTGCTTGTATTTTTGTTTTTCTTCCTGGGTTATTTCTACCTTCTGAAGTCAATTCTCCCTGTGCAACAAGAAAACTGTTCGGTTCTGCACATGTATATTGTATCTAGGATATATTGTAACCTATTCAACATGTAAAGGACTGCTTATCATTTGGGGGAGGGGGTGGACGGAAGGAGGGGAAAAATCTGAACAGAAGTGAATGCAAGGGATAATGCTGTAAAAAATTACCCTGGCATGTGTTCTATCAATAAAAAGTTATTTAAAAAAAAAAAAAAAAGGAATTTCCATGCTATACCACTTGGTGCATATATATTTAGTATTGATATTTCTTTATTATGTATAGTACCCTTTAGCAAGATACAGCTTTCTTCCTTATCTCTTTTAATTAGATCAACTTTTGCTTTTGCTTGATCTGAGATCAGGATGACTTTTTTTTTTTTAACTTCACCTGAAGCACAGATTGTGCTCCAGCCTTTTACCTTTACTCTGTGTGTATCATTCTGCTTTAAATGTGTTTCTTGTAAACAACATATTGCAAGATTCTGGCTTTTAATCCAGTCTGCAATCCTCTTCTGCAGAGAGTTCACTCCATTAACATTTATGGTTAAAATTACTAATTCTGTATTTCCTGCCATCTTATTATCCCCATATTATACTTTTCTCTTTCCTTTTCCCTTTTTCCTTCTCCCCAGCATTTATGAGCCCCACTTGCCTCAAACAGTCCTCCCCCTTTAGAGTCCCGCCTCCTTTCTTAAACCTTTCCCTAACTATTTCTGTATTTCCTTCTATTTAGCCTACCCCTTTCCTTTTCCCTTTTCTCCTTCAACTTTTTAATGAGGTGAGAGAACCAAATATGTCTAATATTTTCTCTTTGAGTGAAATGTGATGAGAGTAAGATTCACACAATGTTCATTCCCCTCCCTTCTTTCCTTCAGATACAATAGGTTTCTTTTGCCTCTTTATGAGATGTAATTTCCCTCTTTTTACCTCCATGTTTTCCTTTTTCTGTTACAATCCCTTTTCCACCTCTAATTCATTTTTGTATATTATAACAATAAAATCAAATTATACATGCACTCTCTATGTATAACCATAGCAGAAAACGAGTTCTCAAGATTTCTTTTTATCTTTTAATGTTTCTCTTGAATCCTATTTGAAGTCATTTTTAAAAATTTAGCTCTGGTCTTTTCATCAGAAATAAATGGAATTCACATGTTTCATTGAATGCCCATCTTATGCCCTGGAAGAAAATGCTCAGTTTAGCAAGAAAAAGTTTATTCTTGGCTGCATTCCAAGTTCCTTTGCCTTTCTGAATGCCAGATTCCAGACCCTTAGATCCTTTAAGGTGGAACCTGCTAGATCCTGGCTGAACCTTATTGTGGCTCCTCAGTATTTGAATTTTTTTCTGAATGCTTATTATTTTTTTTTCCTTGGTGTGATATTTCTGAAATTTAGCCACGATATTCCTTGGAATTTTAATTTTGGGGTCTTTTTCAGGAGGTGTTTGGTGAATTCTTTCAAAGGCTATTTTACCTTCTGATTCTATGACATCAGGGCAGTTCTCTTTGATGATTTCCTGAAAAATAGTAAATTTTTTTTATCATGGTTTTCAAGGGAGTACTACCTTAGATTGTCCCTTCTAGATCTATTTTCCAGGTCAGTTGTTTTACGTAGTAGGTATTTTACATTTTTAAATTTTTTTTTAATTTTTTGGGTTTTGCTTGACTGTTTCTTGATGGCT
Organism: Antechinus flavipes; assembly: GCF_016432865.1. NCBI lineage: Eukaryota > Metazoa > Chordata > Mammalia > Dasyuromorphia > Dasyuridae > Antechinus > Antechinus flavipes. The sequence goes on from NC_067398.1 coordinate 399,135,787, forward strand.
CATTGAGTCATTAATTTCTATTTGTTCAGTTCTGATTTTTAATGAATTATGTTCTTCATTTACTTTTTTTTACTTCTTTTTGTATTTGTCCAATTGAGTTTTTAAATGTGTTGTTTTGTCCTATGGATTTTTTTTTTTCCATTTCACAAATTCTATTTTTGAAGGAGTTATTTTCTTTTTCCACTTCACAAATTCTGTTTTCCGGGAGTTTTTTACCTTTTCCATTTCACAAATTCTGTTTTTCAGGGAGTTGTTTTCTTTTTCCACTTTATCAAAACTATCCTTCTAGGAGTTATATCCCTTTTCCAAACCCTCTTGCAGAGTTTTCCTTTCCTTTCCCCTTTTTCTTCTAGCTCTCTTTTGAGATCCGTTTTAATTTCTTCTAGAAGAGCTTTGTGTGATGGGAACCAGATTACAATACCCATCGGGGCTTCATCCGGAAACAATCTGCTTTTTGTCTCCTCAGGGTTTGAAATCTGTTCTCTTTCATCATATAAACCATCTATAGTTAGAATTCACTTTACTCATTTTTTTTTTAAGTTGGGATCTGCTTTTAGGGCAAGGAAGGTTTTTCAAGCTTCCTCTACAAGCAGCAGCGGCTACCCTGGATCCATGCTGATTCACTTCCAGTGCTGGGTAGGTGCGACCAGGTCCCGTGAGATTCTGATGTTTTGGACTTCCTTCTTTACCTTTTGTGTTTGTGTTGAATGATTTATAACTTCTCTGGTGACCTACTGCCTTGCAACCAGGGCAGAATAGCCAACCCTGTGGTTGAGTCCTCCTCATAGATTTAATGCAGCATGGAGATAGTCTGTACCATGTTGTGGAGACCAGATAGTCCTGGACTTGCCCAGCATGTGCAGGCATCCTGAGCCTGATCTCCTTCTTTGCCCGACTATACAAAACTTATCTGGTGATCTTGGAAATTATCTTCTGCTGTTAATTTGCTGCACTCCCAATATTAGTGGATTCTGCCACTCCAGAGCTAATTCAGGGAGAAAATCAGGAAGAAGTGTGTGTCCTCTCTGCCATCTTGGCTCTGCCCTGGCTTACTAATGCTTCATTGCTTTGTACAGTACCTTGAACATATATAGTAAATATTTTGTAAATGCTTATTGAGATTGATTAATTGATTTTTTAACTTGGACTTCTTTGGAAGCTAGATTTATAGCTCTTCAATTTTTTTTTTTTTCAATAAAGGAAATGCTTAGAAGTCAGTGAAAATACAGATGTGACTTATTCCCATCCAATTCATGGATGCTTTGAAATATGTCCAGAGACTCTATTTTTGACAACTTTACCCCCAGAGAATAAGAATGGAAAGTAAGAATAATGTTATAACCTTTAGTAGCTTTATCGCCACAGAAAAGTCATTTATAGTTCCTAAGACTCAGGTAACTCTGTAAAACCAATGTACAGATTAGTTGAAATCTGGTGTAAGAGAAGTTCTGACATCAAAGTCATAAAGTACTAAGGTTACCAAGACAAAATTCCACATACACCCTAACCTTGAAATGCTTATATTCCACTATGGAATGATCACATTTTTAAAGATCAGTAAAAACTAAGTCAATTTTAGAAGCTGGAAGCAAAATTCACTAAGATGGAGAAAAAAGTGAATTAGAGAAGATTTTGTCTAGGAGTTGGTTGCTGAGCTGAGCTTTGAAAGAAAATGCCTTCCCTTTGTAAATTATTTGCTATTAGCCTGTATATAACTTGCTTTGTATATTTTTGTTTACATGCTGCCTCCCCCAATTGATTTTAAGTTCCTCAAAGGCAAGGATTTTTTTTTTTTTTTTAATCCCCAGGTACTTAGCACACAGAGCCTGGCACATAGTCAATGATGAAAAAATATTTGTTGATAGATTGAATTCTGAGAAATTGAAACAAGGAGGCTTTTTAATATGGCCAAGTTTACTTACCAATCATACAGTTTAGGCTCCTTGTTTTTGGCATGTGGTTCACTGTTAAGCTATTAATTTTAGTGGGAAATTAAGGTAACAAAAGTGTTTTTTGATAATCAATGATAAACTATTAAAAGACATATATAACCAGATGACGTGATGATTTCAAAATGTTGGATTTTCCTATAAAAATGAGCTCAATCCATATCATTATTCAATAGATTTTCCAATATAACATACCATAATGAAGTCTTGCCTGTTGAAAGTGAAATCATAAATCTTTTGTGATAGTCATCTTTGCTTCTACTTCCTGGTTTTTTAAAAATATTTTTGTACTTTTCATATATTGTAATCCATGTTAAGTAAATTAATAATTTGACTTTTTGCAGCCTAGCCAGCTAGTCTAACAAAACCTTTTTTCCCCATAACCTGGTGATTTACAAAAAGCACCACAAGATTGAACTACTGCATAAGTGAAACTTTTTTATACTTGCACTGAAAGAAGAATGTTTCTTGGCAGCTAGGGTTATTCTAAGGAACTCTCACTTTCCTTGGCTGTTAAACATATCTCACTGATTTGTGTCATGCACAAAACATTCAAAGCTCTAACAGAACTCCTAGTGTAGAGCTGACTTGATAGGGATGATGATTTTGTTCTCTGGGGGCAATTCTAGAACATGTGTCTTGCTTGTTCTTACGGCATTTTCAGTTCCTCAATTTCATGCCAGCAACCCATTCTGTAAGGAAGGGTAGAGAAGTCCATCATAGTTTGGGTATAATTTTCAGTTGAATGTATTTTTTATCAGGTTGGAGGGAATGTCACAATTGTTACTGAAGATTGCATTTTAACTTGATTTCTTGTGCTGGCTCAAAAATCACTTACAACTTCTCCTTATTTCCTTTTATTGAATAGCTTATAAATAGCAGAGGAAGATCTCTTTTGAGAGTCACAGATATCTACATAAACAGACCACTTCAGAATGGGCAAGTTTTGCTTGTATACTTTTAAAAATTTGGCAGAGATAAGAAGATAGCAAAATCAGGTTAATGTATTTGCTACAAAACAAATTAAAATTCTGTTTAATTTACTCATCAATTTCTTTTATGTTTGGACATATCTTTATCTTTAAAAATCTTTATAATTGTAAATTAAGGAGAGTAAAAATCTAAGTAGAATTGCTAAGTAAATTTTCTTAGATATGGAGTGAATCAGATGACCCAAGAAAAAGGATGTGGTTTCTTTGCAAGGAAAAAATATTTTTAAGTTTTCAAAAAATCTTCTAGGAAGGGGAGAATCTACAAATAATCTTTGAGATATCCAGATGCATGGAGATATAATAAGATTTTTTGGAAACTTTTTTTGGGGAGAGGTGGATCAGGGTGTTGGGAGGAGAAAGTGATGAGAGGCAGAGACAGAAAGAGAGGTGTCCTGAAGGTAAAGAGAAATACTGGGTGTGATTACATAAGACCTGAAGATAGGTTGAAAGGAAAGAGAAGTAAGAAAACAAATAAAAAATTGCTAGAAGAATAAATTAGGTTCAATGGCAAGTAGAAGACTCTTTGACCATCAAAAATAAATAAATAACTGGATAAAAAAAAACATATTAAACCTAGAATCTTTGGATGAGTTGCTAGAGGGCTTTTAGCATTAAGGTAAAATTCAAGGCCAGTTATAAGTATTGGCAGAAGCTGTTACTAGACTAACAATTAAAGAAAGGAATACCTAAATCTTAGGGGTTTTTAAAAAAAATTTCAAAAGTATCATTTTAAGTTATTTAAGGCAAACCTCATTTAGAATAATATGATATAATATAAAGGCATATTTTAGAGGTTAATAAAATTTTTATTTAAAAGTATAGCAATATAATGAAAAATATGATGGTGTAAAGGGCCACACCACCTTGAACTCAAGAAAAATATTTTTCTATACTTTTCAATGACAACCTTTCTTCTTTCTACCTTGTGGCAACATATCAAAATGAAAGGCCCCAAGAATGTGAGATGGGAAGGTCATAAAAATTTTAATATTAACAGTGAATTTTAAGAATTTTTGAGGGAAGAGGTCTATACAACTTGTCTGAAATAACAACAGCAAATTGTTTAAGAAAGATAATGCAAATGGTTTATGACAGTCCATCTTGTTATAATAGAATGAACACTAAAATTGCAATCAGAAGAGAGATAAAGATTCAGATATCGTTTCTGAGAGTTAATTTGTGTGTTTGTGAATAAGTTACAATCTTTTTGAGGCCTAATCTTCACATTTGTAAAATGGGTATACTTCTCCAATAGTCATTAGTTCTTAGGAAACAAGAAATAAATTTCAATTATTAAGTATAATAGGAAGCATCTATTTATTAATATCACTCAAATCCTATCTTATGATAAATAGTTCACTTTTCCTAATTTGTGACTCCATATACATATACATAATAGAGTCCAATAGTAATGACATTTCATATAATTTGACAATTATTTATCAATGGATGGCTATACTTGGTAAAAATGATAAATGGAAAGATGAATGATGAAATTGTGTAGAAAAAAGGAAATAATACAGTGAAGGTTGGCTGATCAATTAGAGATTATTCCTGTTACTGGGCACAGAATGGATAGCAAGAAGAGCATTGTGTTAGCTTCTAAAGTCTTTGGCTGAGCTCTGAAGAAGTTACATTCTGGAAAATATTCCAAAGTAAGGCTGTGATAAAATTATTTGAATATAATTGAAAATAATATAACTAACTATACTTTATAAATACTTTTAAAAATTTTTGATAAACTTAGAACCTAAAGAAAATCGAAAGTAATATGTTATATTATGTTCCAGGACATCGATATTTCTTTTACTTTTTTCTACAGACATAATGAAAAACTTCAATAGGTGCCTATTAATTCTAAGACTTGGTGATAACTACTGGGATACAAATATAGAGATCAGAGAAGTTAATTCAAAGAGTCTCACATAAAAATTAGAAGGATCTTAAAAAGAATTATCCTTTAAAGCTACAACATTCCAAGCCTTTTCTTGAAGATCCCAAGTAAGAGAGACTCAGTTTAATTTTACATTTGGATAGCTATAATAATTAGTAAAAATAATATTCATAAGATTTAGGGTTTATCTATAACTTTTCAAGGTTTATAGAATGCTTTAGAGATATTACTCATAACAATCTTGTTTTTATTAACCTCAATTTACAAATGAGGAAATCGAGGTTAGAGAAATTAAAGATTTGGCTAGGAAGATAGAACTAATAAATACCTGAGATAGAATCTGAGTCAGGTCTTTCTGATTTTAAGGTTATTTAATATTTTATTTTCCTCAGTTATATGTAAAATGATTTTTAACATTTCTTTTTAAAACTTTGATTTTTAAATTCTCTCCTTACTTCCCTCCCTACTCTTACCCACCTCATTGAGAAAACACAAATTAAGCTATGCAAAACATTTCCATAAAAGTCTTGACTTCAAGGTTAATAAGAATGAGTTCCCCCTTACATTATGAATAAATTTGTGTGTCTGCAACTTCCACTCATGTTGTTTGTTCTACCCTCCAGAACCAAAACTGAAGCCAACATATAGGGATGGTATAAATAAGGTACAGAATTTTCCTCAGATAACCACATGAAACCAACCTGCTCATCAGATTCTGATCGAATGAAACATCTCTCCCTTCTGATCTTACACTCTGCTGGCATGAACCCCCTCTCCAATTCAAGATAGATTGGAAAAAAATTCAAGAAAGGTCAGTCTCACTGGAGTGTAAAGGGTGTTCAGCCCAGATCAGACAGACTCTGGGAAAGCTGGTGAGAGGGTCATAATCATAGCAAATCAATAACTGAGACCCTTGGTCCTGGCTTGGTAGAGGAGTAGATCAGTAGGCCAACCTTCAGCCCCAGCTAAGAAGGAAAATTCTAGGAAATCAAGTTGTTTCTTGAAAATAGCAGGCAAAGGTACCACCTGCAAACACAAAGGGCCCCTGTGTTCAAAGCCAATGCTCAGAGCTGCACAAGAAACTTAAGGCAGCACCCCCTTTATCCAGAAGCAGAGTTCAACCATAAAAGTCCCAAAAGAAGAAATACCAAAGAAAAAGAAATAAAATGATCAAGAAATTGAAAAAAAAGCTGATTATAGAAAGCTACTATGATGACAGGGAAGACCAAAATACCAACTGATATGAGGATAAAATGTGCACACAGGGAATCTCCAAGAGTGATATGAATTGATTTCAAACCCAAAGAGGCTTCTTGGAACTAATCATAAAACACCATAAAAGACAAATAAGAGAAGTAGGAGAAAAACGAGAAAAGAAATGAGAAGTATGTAAGAGAGAGTCAACTTGGGAAAGGAAGACAATTCCTTAAAAAATACAGTTGATGGAATAAAAAAAAAAATCCATTGAGGAAAACAACACCTTCAAAAGTAGAATTAATGAAATTGAAAAATACAAAAGCTGGGATACTGGAATACAGGTGCAGTAGTGACACTGCTTAAAAACTAGAATTGAGCAAATGGAAGTTACTGACTCTATGAGACATGAAGAATCAGTCAAAATAAAAAGAATTAAAAAAATGGAAGAAAATGTGAAATAACATATTTTTAAAAAAAGCTGACCTGGAAAATAGACCCAGAGGGGACAATTAAAAATTATTGGTTTATTGAAAGGCCATGACCTGGATAGCATTCCTTAAGAGATCATAAAAAAAAAGAAAAAAGAAAAAAAAGAAAAAAGAAACTATCACAATATTCTAAAAACAGAAGGGGAAATAGTCATTGAACAAATCTATTGATTATCTTCAGAAAGAGATCCCACAGGTAAAACCTCAAGGAACATTGTTGAAAACTCCAAAACTACACTCTCGAAGGAAAATAAAAACACTTCAAGCTATCAGACAAAAACAATTCACAATATCCAGGAACAATAGTCAGGATTACCCAGGATATGACAGCACCTACAATAAAGAATTGAAGGACCTGGGATACTACATTCTAGAATGCAAAGGAGCTAGGGTTACAAACAAGAATTAGTTACCCAGCAAGACAGCATCATCTTTCAGGAGAGTTGATGAGTCTTCAATGAAGTACAGCACTTTCAATCATTTCTATTAAAAAAAAATAGAACTGAACAGAAAATTCATTGTAAAAACACAGCACTAAAGAGAAGTATATAAAGATAATTAGGGGAAAATATGTATTATTTAAAGGTTAAACAGTTTGCAGCTCTACATGGGAAAATAATATGTGTAACTCTTAAAAACTATATCTGTTACTGGGGCCACAAGAAGGGACATGGTATATATGGAAGGCACTTGTGAATAAACTCTGATGGGATCATATCAAAGAAAAAGACATTAAGAGCTGGGAAAAGGTTTGTACTGAAATAAGTGCAAAAGAGAGGCAAAATAGGACAAATTAGATCACATGAAGAGGAAAAAAAAGCTATTACAATCCAGTGACAGAAGGGACAGGGATGAGCATTGTCAAAGGTTACTCTCATAAGTTTTGGCTCTAAGAGGGAATAACTTAATCATTCAGTTGAGTATAGAAATTCATCTAACCCTATAAAAAAGTAGGAGGAGGGAAAAAAAAAGAAAAGGGAAGACTTGGATAGAATGCAGGGTGGAAACATTAAGAACAAAAGGTAAGAGGGGAGGATGATAGAAGATAAAGTGGTGGATGGATGGGGTAAAAAAAAAAAAAAACTCACTACTAAAACAAGGTAGAAAGGGAGAAAAAAAGTATATACAGGGGAGAAAATAAGATGGAGGGAAGTAGAGAGCTGGTAATTGTAACTGTGAATGTGAATAGGATGAAAACTCTCATAAAAAAGAAGCAAACAGAAAAGTAGATTAAAAAACAGAATCCTACAATATGTTGTTTACAAGAAACACATTTGACACAGAGAGACATATACAGAATAAAGGTAAAAAACTGGAACAGAGTATATTATGCCTCAGCTAAAGTAAAAAAAAAAAAAAAATCAGGGATAGCAATTCTAATCTCAGGTAAAACAAAAGCAAAACTAGATATAATTAAAAGATAAGAGAGGGAAGTATATTTTGATAAAGGGTTCCTTAAACAATATAGTAGTAATGACATTAAATGTATACATACCAAGTGCTAGAGCGTACAAATTACTAGAGGATATATTAAGCCAGTTACAGGAAGAAACAAATAGCAAAACTATATTAGTGGGGAACCACAATTTTCCTCTCTCACAATTAGAAAAATATAATCACACGGTAATCAAGAATGAAATTAAGGAGGTTAATAGAATCCCAGAAAACCTAGATTTTATAGACCTCTGGAGAAAATAGAATAGAAATAGAAAGGAATACAGCTTTTTGTCAGCAGTACGTGGTACCTACACAAAAATTGACCTGTATTGGGTCATAAAAATCTCACAATCAAATGGAGAGAGGCAGAAATAGTAAATGCTTCCATTTCAGACCACAGTACAATAAAAATTATATGCAATAAAGGAGCAGGGAAAGATAGACTAAAAACCAATTTGTAATTATATAATCTAATTTAAAAAAAATGATTAAGTAAAACAACAAATCACAAAACAGTCCATAATTTCTTCCAAGAAATTGACAATATACATTGTTGATGGAATTGTGAATACATCCAGCTATTCTGGAGAGCGATTTGAAACTATGCTCAAAAAGTTATCAAACTGTACATACCCTTTGATGCAGCACTGTTACTACTGGGCTTATATCCCAAAGAGATTTTAAAGAAGGGAAAGGGACCTGTATGTGCAAGAATGTTTGTGGAAGCCCGTTTTGTAGTGGCCAGAAACTGGAAGCTGAGTGGATGCCCATCAGTTGGAGAATGGCTGAATAAATTGTAGTATATGAATGTAGTATATTATTGTTCTGTAAGAAATGACCAGCAGGATGATTTCAGAAAGGCCTGGAGAGACTTATATGAACTGATGCTGAGTGAAATGAGCAGGACCAGAGATCATTATATACTTCAGCAACAATGCTATATGATGATCAGTTCTGATGGACGTAGCCCTCTTCAACAACAAGATGAACCAAATCAGTTCCATTTGTTCAATAATGAATAGAACCAGGTACACCCAGAGAAAGAACTCTAGGAAATGAGTATGAACCACTACATAGAATTCCCAATCACTCTATTTTTGTCTGCCTGCATTTTTTATTTCATTCACAGGTTAATTGTACATTATTTCAAAATCCGAATCTTCTTGTGCAGCAAAATAACTGTATGGACATGTATACATATATTATATTTAACATATTTAAAATGTATTAGTCTACCTGCCATCTGGGGGAGGGAGTGGGGAGGAAGGAGGGGAAAAAATTGGAACAAAAGGTTTTGCAATTGTCAATGCTGAAAAATTACCCATGTATATATCTTGTAAATAAAAAAGCTATAAATAAAAAAAAAAAGAAACTGACAATAATGAGACAACATACCGAAACCTATGGGATATAGGCAAAGCATTAAAATAACTGCATAAATGAAATAGAAAAAGAAGAGATCAATGTATTGATCATTCAATTAAAAAGCTAGAAAAAACAAATTAAAGTTCCCCTATTAAATATCAAATTAGAAATTCTAAATTCAAGAAGCAGTTAATAAAATTGAAAGTAAGAAACCTATGGAACTAATTAATAAAATTAAGAGTTAGTTTTATGGAAAAACCAACAAAATAGATATGACTTTGGTCAATTTGATCAGAATATGAAAAGAAATAACTAAATCACCAGCATCAAAAATAAAAATGATGAATTTACCACCAATGAAAACCAAATTAAACCAATATTTAAGAACTATTTTGCCCAACTGTAGGGCACTGAATCTGACAATCTTAATGAAATGGATGATTATTTACAAAAATATAAATTGCTCAGATTAACAGAAGAGGAAATAAATTAATTAAATTATCCAACTTTAGAAAAAGAAATTGAACATGTCATTGTGAACTGCCTAAGAAAAAATCTCCAGGACCATATATATTCCCAATTGAATTCTACCAAACATGTAGAAAACAAGTAATTTCAATATTATGTAAATTATTTAGAAAAATAGGTAAAGAAGGATTCCAGCCAAAATTCTTCTATAACATTAGTATGATTCTAATACCTAATCCAAGAGGAGACAAAACAGAGAAAGAATATCACAGATCAATATCCCTAATGAATATTGCCGCAAAAATGTTAAATAAAGTGTTAGCAAGTTATTAGCAGGATAATCCCCTATGACCGAGTGGGATTTAAAATAGGAGTGTAGTATAACAATATATCAGGAAGTATATTTAAAAAATCAGGAAAATTATTGCCATAATTGACAACATCAATAAGAAAACCAATAGAAATAATATGATAATCCCAACCGACACAGAAAAAGTTTTTGATAAAATATAGTATGCATTCCTATTAAAAACACTAGCGAGCATAAGAATAAAGGGAGCTTTCCTTAAAATAATAACTACTATTTAATATGAAACCAATAGCAAACATTATTTGTAGTGGAGAGAAGCTCCATCTCCAGAGAGATGCATTCCCAAAAAGATCAGGGTGAAACAAGGATGCCCATTATCATCACTTTTATTTAACATTGTACTAGAAATGTTGGCATTAGTAAAGAGAATAGACAAAGAAATTAAAAGAATTAGAATAGGCAACAAGGAAACAAAACTATCACTCTTTGCAAATGAAATGATTATATATTTAGAAAATCCTAGAAAATCATCCAAAAATCTACTCAAAACAATTCACTGATTTAGCAAAGTTGCAGCATATAAAATAAACCCACACAGCATTTCTACATATCAATGATAAAGCCCATAAGCAAAAGACTGAAAGAGAAATTCCATTTAAAACAATTACAGACAAAATAAAATATTTGGGTGTCTATCTGCCAAGACAAACTAAAGAACTATATTATAAACATTTCTCACAGAAATAAAGTGAGATCTAAACAATTGAAAAAATATCAAATTGCTCACGGGTAGAATGAGGTAATATAAGAAAAATGACAATTCAGGTCAAATTGGTATGCTTACTCAGTGCTATACCAATCAAACTGTCAAAAATTATTTTATAAAACTAGAAAAAATAACAAAATTCATGTGGAAGAACAAAGGATCAAGGATATCAAGGGAATTAAGGAAAAAATGCAATGCCTAACAGCTTAGCAATATCAGAGCTAAAGATATATTATAAGTAGCAGTCATCAAAACCATTTGGTATTAGCCAAGAAGTAGAATGGTGGATTAGTGGAATGATTTAAATACACATTTTACAATAATCAAGATCTATAATAATCTTATATGTGATAAACTGTCAAACTCCAGCTTCTTTGATAAGAACTCATTATTTGAGAAAATATTCTGGGAAAACTGGAAAATAATGTCAGAAACTCAGCATATATCTACATATCACACCTCATAACAAAATAAGTTCAATATGGCACATGGTTTGGATATAAAGGATGATAACATAAACACATTTGAAAAGCAAGGGATAATTTATCTATCAGATTTTGGAGAATGACAAAAGAATAATTAGAGAACATTATGAAAGGCAAAATCGACAACTTTGATTACATTAAATTAAAAAGATTTTGTACAAACAAAACCAACAAGAAACATGATTAATAGGAAAGTGCAATGTTGGGGAAAATCTTTACATTCAGCATTTCTGTTAAAGGTCTCATTTCTAAAATATGTAAATAATTGTCTAAATTTTATAACAATGCAAGTCATTCCCCAAATTGGTAAATGGTCAAAGGATATGAACAAACAATTTTCAAATAGAGAAATAAAAATAAAAATAAAAACCTCTGAGGTACTACTTCATACCTCTCAGATTGGCTAAGATAACAGGAAAAGCTAATGATAAATGTTGGAGGAAATGTGGAAAATCTGGGACAAAAGGCATTGTTGCTGTGGCTGTGAAATGATCCAACAATTCTAGAGAACAATCCGGAATTATACCCACAGACTATAAGACTGTGCATACCCTTTGACCCAAAAGTGCCACTACTAGGTCTGTATCCCAAGAAAATCATAAAGGAGGGAAAAGCACCCACATGCAAAAATGTTTGTAGCAGCAATTTTTGTGGTAACAAAAAAAAATTTAAAATGAGTAGATTTCCATAAACTAAGGAATGACTGAATAAGCTGTTATATATAAAGGTAATGGAATATTATTGTTCTATAAAAATGAACAAGATGATTTTAGAAAGGCTTGTAAAGATTTACAGGCCTTCATGTAAAGATTTACATGAACTGATTCTGAGCAAAACAAATAGAACCAGGAATACATTGTACTCAATAACAGCAAGAATATGTGATGATCAACTACAAAAGTCTTGGTGGTTCAGTAATATAAAGCAATTGCAATACTTTGGATAGAAAATGCCACCTACAACCAGAAAAACAACTATGGAGATTGAAAGTAATTCAACACATGCTATTTTCACTTTTTATGTCTTTTTTTCTTTCCTATGTATTTCCCTTTTGTTCAGATTTTTCTCAACATGATTCACAAAGCAATGAGTGTTAAAATAAATAAATTGATTAAATAAACAAAGGTACAAAATGGGAAAGAGCTGACTGAAAATGAAGAATACAGAAGTGTTCATTTATATGAAAAATAAAGTATCTTTTAGAAAATGTCTAATAAAACCTGCTAATGTAACTTGGAACCCAGTTGCTTAGGACCTTCAATGCCAGCATCAAGAATTTGCCTTTTATTTAGTAGAAATTGGTGAAGCAATGAAAGGTTTTTTGAATGACATAATCAGAATCATGGATTTGAAAGATGACTGTAGTGATGTAAAAATTATTTTGTGTAGATTGGGTAACTGAGAGGATAGTTTGATGATAGATGCCTGAGAGTAAGTGAGATCCAGCTGAATAAGAAGTCTTATTGACTATTTCTTGGTTGAACTATGGCTCACTATGAATTCTTTTTTTCTTTCTTTAAAATATGATGAATTGTTTCTATGTTCCAGGTCTTATTTATTTAATACTTGGAAAGAAGTTTAGATATCCTGATATACTTTTGAAAAAATCAGTGCAGTCAGGAGACAAATGAAGAAAGAGCTTGAAAAATAGTGCAAAGTTGAAGATTTGGCTCAGCTCTTTGTAGGTTGGCTGTTTGGGGACTACAGGTTGAACAACGACTTGAAATGATCATTGTAAAATCACTTTTTCAATATGAATTGAATGAAAAAATTAGAACAGCATTGAGGAGTCTAGATTGTTTTAGTAGATTATTTTATAAACATTGATACTTATATGTAATTTCTTTGAATAAAAATAATTTGAAATTTGAGTGAATATAATTAAAGAACAATTTGGATTCATTTATATAACTTACATATTTCTTTCATGAATGCCATAAAGAAGATTATGAAAATTATGAAAAAAGAGAATAGGACCAAATGCAAATGGATGCCTGAATATTCCAGTATATTTGTGTATGTACATATGTGTGTATATATATATACATACACACATATACATATCCATACATATATATTCTATAGTGAAGTATATATGTAATATATATATTCTCTCTCTACACATATAAGTACATATAAGTACATATAAGCATATGTAAGAATATATACACATATTGTCATTTATATATATGAATATATGAATATATAAGTGATATATTAATATATTAGTGTAAATATCTATCTATCTATCTATATATGTGTTTGTATGTATAGGGTGGAAATTGTGGACAGAAACTGGCCCATGGCTTTTTCAAATTCTTTGACGACCTACCATCTGGGTAGAAAGTAATTCTCCCATAATACCAAATCAAAATCTTTTCATATTAATATACTATGTGCTCATAAATTCTTCATATTCTGATTTATCAAACTAAAGGTAGATATTATTTTAATTGGTGCTATGTGCTTTGTACTTTGTAAATTAAATTAAAATATGTGCTACAATAAATATATGATTTTAATTAGAGTATCGCCCTTACTTTGTCATTAAAATTTTAAATAAAAGAATAATATGAAATTTCATTTGAATGGAACTCATTCTGAAAATCCTGCCCTCCACATTAAGAAACTATACTTTTCCTCTGCTACTTCCCAGTGAAGCATTTTTATCTTAGCCAGGTTGACACAACAGCTTTTACTTCAGCAGGCCATGCATTTTCCCAGCTCCCATCATACCTCTGATGATATCTGCTTTTTCACATGGAATATACTCTTCTCTTATTTCTAGCTTGTCTAATTTTATCATAAAATTACTGAATATAAATATGAAAAAAAGATCTATGAATCCACTTTTTTTTGACCCTTTAGGAAAACCTTCCCAATTTGCATTTATTTCTCTCTTAATACTATTTTACTCTTGGGGAAACTAGATAGCACAATAGATAGAGCACCAGATCCCTGAAGTCAGGAGGACTTGAGTTCAAATCTGCCCTCAGACACTTAACACTTCCTAGCTGTGTGACCCTAGCTAAGTCATTTATCCCAAGTGCCTCACTAAAATATATATATATTTATGTGTGTGTGTGTGCGCGCGCGTGTGTGCGTACGCAGTGGTATTGAATGGAATATCATAATGTAGAAACTTATTTTTCCCAAGCAATTAAATATGGACAATATAGTACCAGTCTAATAACAGTATGAGTATAATTATGATAATTAATGTTATTATCTTTCTACTTCATGTACTCAGTACATATTCATTCAGAAGACATTTTTTGATTACCTACTGTGAGGAAGGGGCTGATGGTGATAAGTGAATCATAGGATAAAGAAAACTCCTTCATTGAGTCTATGTTTTGGACTGCCTTCAATTTTCTTTTTAGAAATCCCCTGTAGATTTTAAGAACAGTAGTGTCAATTAAAAAGGGTGGGAGCTAACCCATTGTGAGGATCCCTGTAGACTTATAATCCAATATATTCACTTTATCTCTGTTATTTTGTATTTTTATTTTGCTAAATATTTCCCAACTACATTTTAATTTGCTTCCTGCTAGACTCAGGAGAACTACAGGCAATAGGTTTGAGACTTCTGTTTAAAAATCATCTGTAAAACTATTTTCCCCTTTCCTTTCCCCGTTTCTTTTCCCTGAACTTGCAGCCTGAATTGTGGCAAAAAGTAGAAGAAAATTTTGGCTGTCCACTCCCAAGAAGCAGAAAGTAGTTCCCTAGAGGCAAAGAAGCACTCAGCTTGCAGCCAATGCTTTGCTGGCATGGCATAAGAGAAGAGCTATCCAATTTGTGGGTGCATTCTGCCCCTCAGTTTCCTTTTCTCACCACATGATAAAGACTGGCACTTATCTTTTGGGTAATTATGACTTTGAACATTCTTCAGTTCTTGAATTACCAAGAAATTGATGATTACTTATTTTAGAAATCAGGCAGCAGCTTTCCAAAGGTAAATTTCTTCAACCACCTACATTGTAGAAAAGAGCACTGCAGTACAGTTAAAGGATTATAACTTTAATGCATGTGACTGGAAGATTCAGATATTTCCAAAGGTTTAGATTACTTATTATAGTGTACAGCTGTCTGTACTGTTAAAACAGTGCAAATGGAAGGTTGATAAAAAGAATTAGACCCTTTTGCAATCTAGTCATAGGAGTGGTTGGATGCTGGGGGAGAGGTGCTGGTGCTGTCATTGCCTCCCCCCCTTTCCCTCCTCCTTCCCTCTACCCCTCCTCCCTCCATCCTGGAGGGTGGAGTTGGTGGAGGAGAGTCAATTACCTGCTCCTTAGGTGGAGCTGAAACTGCCTTGTGGGGTGGAAAGTCACCACACCTTTGAGCCTCACTTAAGTCTCCATGACCTGTGGGTATATGGTCATTAATCTGTTCATTGTCTTCCTCCTTTATCTCAGGCTTCTCCATTTGGCTGTTCCTAGAGCCAAACATCTTTCCTGGGGATGGGGAGTTAAAGGAATCAGAGGGCTTAATTTTATTCCTTTCCCACTTCAACTTTCTACTACATTTGATATTGATCATAGATTCTTGTGAATCTTTTCTGTATTTTCCATATTTTGTGGTTTAGTATTTCCATAATTGATATGCATTTCATTCATTGAGAATTTGGAAGAAAACCTAAAAGTGAACTATTTAATACAGATAAGGGGAAAGAGTTAAAAAAAGAAATTGGCCCTTCATAAACAAATTGCTTAAGTTTAGTGTACATAAATAGAGTTCCTAGTGGTGAAGAGGATGGATTATGGCTGATATTGTATAAAAATATTATGGTAGGAATGCTGATTGGAATAAAGTTTAAGAAGTCATACTTTCACTGTTGAAGAGTTTAAAATAGAGTAGAGGATCTAAGTCACAAGCATGAATATCTTTAATACAAAGCTCTGTGTAAATAAGTTTATAAGCAGTTTGCAAGATAAAGGAGCTCTGTCAAATAAAATTATTCTTATTTTATAAGAGGTAAACTTTGATTTGATCAAGGAACTATTGCTGAGATTGGTGGGAAAAATGATTTTAGGCAGAAGGAATAACATGAAAAAATTAGAAGCAGTAAAGTGTTCTTCTGATAAATGAAGAATAGCTATTATTATTATTAATTCTATTATTACAAATATCACAATTACTACCACAACTACCACCATCACCACCACCACTACCTTGACTACTGCTAGTACTGTTTCTGCTACTACCATTACTGCTTCTACTACTACTACTACTATTACTACTTCTTACTACTATTATAAGAATGTCCTATAATAAATTAAACAATAATTAATGTTCTAATTTGTAGGAAGATAATGACATTTTTAGAAAAGCACATAAAGGAGACATTTTTTGAAGATATCAATACAAGAATAATAAATTGATTGGATGTAGGAGGCATAAAAGATTGAACTAAAGGCCATTTTGTTTTAGATGTGTTGAGTTTAAAATTCTAAAAGGATATTTGTGTGTATATAAAGAAAAACTAGAATATAATAAATAAATTTGCAAATAAACAATTAGAAATACTACACTGAAATTCAGGGTCAAGAGAATCAGATGGATTGCATATATGTGTGCATGTATTTGTAGACATATCTGTGTATATTTGTGTAATATATACATATGTTTGTATATTTATATAGATGTACACACACACACAAACATGCACACACACACACATATATATGGCTCAAATGTGTGAGTTGAAGACTAAAGACGAGAAAAAGGGACAGAATAATGATTAGAATGTCCAAGTAAAAGGAAAGGAGATAGAAGGATGGCTAATGAAAGAGGAATAGGAAAAGAAAAGAAGTAAACCAAACCAGTACAATGTCATAGAAGCAAAGTACAAAAGTTTCAAGGAAAATATGATTTAATGTGTATATTACTTTATTGTCTGTTATCTTATTTCAATTACAGAAATACTCATATAATAATGAACATATCTTTTATACATAGGATATAGAAATTGCATTACTCAAAAATATAAAGAAGGGCAGAGGATTCAAAATGTGTAGTAATAAATGCTTTATTTAATGTTTTTATTAAATAACATAAACTTATAAATTTATAGTAGGAAAAAGAATTTTAGAAGACATCATATTTCTCATTTATTGTAGAAGGAAATGGGACCTAAAATGGTTAAGAGATTTCCCCAATGTTACATAGGCAACCAGTAGCAGGGATAGATTTGAACTCTGTTTCTCTAAACTCTTATTTCAAATTCAATATATTTTTTTTTTTTTTGCTTTGTAAGATCACAGAACATATTTTACTGTGTGAAGGATCAAGTTTCTCAAATTAAATGTTATTATAAGAATTCTGATATCTGTGTAAATAATGCTTCCTAAATGTGTATTTCTCTCCCTAAGCTTTGATGTAGATACAATTGAATAGCAGAATGACGTTGACTTTCCTCTTTCACTGCAATGCAGATCTGATTTGAAGCAAAAACATACTTCAGAGAATATATAAATATGTCATAAATTACTTGAATATTTCATCAGTCCTATTCAGAAAAAATGAAATAAAGGAAAAATCCATCATTAGACAATTTCATAGATTTCTCTCATACTGAAAAAAAAAAAAAAGTCTGTTTTAACATTCAAAATGGATTACACTTGCATTCCCAATGAGGTTGGTGCATTCATTTGCATGTCAAATTTTCCCAGCATGAGATGACTTCTCTTTTTTAAACAAAATATATGCTGGACTGTAACCTCTATTATTAAAAATGATTGACTATTACAGTGCCACTGATTTTAAGGTAAAATGCCACTGTGCTCTATTTAGTCTAGAGATTATTTCTTCACCTGTCCCAAGTGAATACTAAAACAATGGACCAATTTAAATTTTTTTTAGAATGGCAGACATAAAAAAAAAAAAAAAAAGCCAACATCAGAAGGCATTTCATATAATAACCTCACCATACTGATGAGGAAACTCTGGCTCAAATTGGTCATCTGAGTTGTTCAATGTGTTCTAAGAAGGAAAAATTTTCAAGCTGAAAATATTTTTATAAGGGGACAGGTTATACACATTTATAATGGACAGGCTAGTGTATCTAATGTAAAGTTATATGGTATGTAGACATTTTCGTTGGAATACATAAAAATTTGTATTAATAAAATTGATTAAATAAATGAATCTTATTTTTTTCCAATTTATTTAAATATATATATTTAATCTTATTATGAAGGTATGCAGGAGGATAATGTGGGAAAATGTTAAAGCTTATTTAAATACTTTTAAAATTTGTGATTTTCTCAAAATGTGTTTTTTCTTTAGAACTCTTTTCTCAAAACACCTCCATAAAACAGTAGATGAGCCTTAGGAACTTATGGGGCACAAAAGAAATTCATCATCTTTTAGTCAAATCTGCTGATGAGTATATAAAATTTAGCTAGGCTAATTTTGGCCAAGAGACATATTAACTTTTACTGAGCTCATGCTAGAAACATTTCCAAATTGTGAGAAAAGACTAAAATTTCAGTTTAAAAAATAAGTTTAAAAAATCTAGGATCACCTCTATGTTATTGAGAACTATATGAATAAGACTTGGGTAAAAACTCAACCCCTGAAGCTCATTTCAGAATATCTTTTAACTACATTCAGATATATGTGCAGCCTATTTTCAGATCAGCACACTGAACCTTGCCTTTAAATTTTCAAACATCAAATTAAAATAAAATCAAGTTGACAAATCCAGAATTGAAATATGATCATAATTATTAATAATTTTGGGAGGTGAAATAGATTGTTTTATTATGTGAGTTAAGATGATACACGGCACATTGTGCTATCTAAAAAAGACACATTCTCCATGTCAGCTTTTGCTAAGAATCCTGTGTTTGAGTAATTGAATTCAAAACTCCATTTTTCTCTAAACTAAAATTAGTGCATTAATGTGTAGCCTAAGTCTAAAGTGCATAAATACTATTAAAGAATGCAACACAGTATTTTAAAGACATGTTAATGATAATTACTTAAGATTACAATGAATTTATCAGGCCATTTAAACCTGCCTTATATATGCAAAATGGTTCCAAATGAAAGCATGGAATAATTTATATGCACATATATATGAGATCAGATAAAAAAAGTTGTAATGAATGAAAAGACCAACACAATGAATTCAATCATATTGAAGTAAATAAAGATAATAATTAATGCTTAAATTTATGAGTTGTTTTATGGCATACATTATCAATAGCTTACATTTAAATTATTGCTTTCTTGATAAAAATAAAAACTTTATATTTAGCATTTTCTATTTCATGTATTCTTTACAACAAACCTTTCAGAAGTATTTTTTATTTATTTTCAAATTATATTTAAAAGAAATTACTTGTCCAAAGAAATGACACTCACAAAGAAGGAAAAGAAATTTACTGAATAGCAGAACTAGAACTCAAGCCTATGTTATCAAACTCCTTATCTAGGGATCTTTTCATAATACCGTGTTTCCCCGATAATAAGACCTATCCTGAAAATAAGCCCTCCCCTTACTGTGTAAGATTCCTCTAAAATAAGCCCTGCCCCGAAAATAAGCCCTATTGAGATTGCTATTATAGTGAAGGTGATCCCCTGCGCTACATGCTACATTACGGTACCCTCTGTATGCATCGATCATTATTATTATTATTATTATGACATGATCATTATTGAATAAAGGTACTTTTTTTTGTTCACATTTACCTGTTTATTAAAATTGCTGTCAATGTTCATTAAAATAAGCCCTCCCCTGAAAATAAACCCTCTGGTGTTTTTCTGTCCATAAGAATAATAAGACAGTGTCTTATTATCGGGGAAACACGGTACAACAAACAACTAGCTTTTCACACAGATACATACACACTCCCAAACACACCTGTATACACGCCCATGTTTATATCATCTGAGAACAGAAATAAATTAACAAATCAAAAAAACCCCTCAACTGCCAAGCATTGCAACTCTATTACAGAGAGCAAAACTCCATTGTTCAAATACCAAATGTACTCTGGACAAAAATACTGTTTTATTGAGAACTCACACAGGGTAAGTGCTCACAAGAAGATCAGAAAAAGTGATACAAAGACACGCTCAAGTTCTCTCAAGAATATTAGAATTGATTGTATGACATGGGAGACTTTGGCGCAGGGCTGCCCAGCAAGAAATGCCTTCATCAGAAAAGACACTGTGCTCTATGAGTAAAACAGAATTAAATTATCTCAAAAGAAATGTGAGAGGTACAGTTAGGGAATACATGCCAGGGCGGAGCCAGGATGACAGAGAGCAGACGGATTTCTTGTGACTGCCTCTGACCTCTCAAAAAACAGCAGATTAAGCTTCTAAACAGGTTTTGGACACAAAGAACCCTCAAATACCTGGAGAACAACACATTTCCAGAAAAAAGATAGCTTGTAAGAACTTCAGAAGAGGTCTGTACAAATGGGCAGGGGACAATCTACCAAGCCCAAACCACAAAACAGGGAGCTGGGACAATGAATCAGAACTTTGCAGTTTCCTTGCACTGGGGAATCTTCTGAGAGCCTCTTAGGCTTCTCTGTCCTGGTTGCAAGCAGGTGATTGGGCAGATTTGCCTTTTGTAAAAGCAATCAGCAAAATTGCCCGAGGGCAAATTAAAGCAGCTGTGTGGCTCCTTTGCACTGAGCAGACCTCAAGCATTAAAAAATGAGTAAAACAAAACAAAACAAAGCAAAACAAAAGCAAAACAAAACAAAACAAAACAAACAAACAAAAAAAACTCTCACCATAGACAGCTTTTATGGAGAGGGAATAACAGACCTCATATCCTGAGGTTCCTAAAGGCAAAGCAACTCCAGATGAAGCCCCAAAGGGAAATAGGAGATGGTGCCCATTCCACAAGGCTTCCTTAGACGATTGCATAAAGGATCTTAAAAGAGAGTTAAAAGAAAAATGGGGAAATGAATTCACTGAAATGGGAATTCACAAATTCACAAAAATGGGGAAACCAATTCACTGAAAAACCAAATTTATAAAATGGGAAATAAATATAATGAACAAAAAAATTCAATTGGCCAATTACAGAAGGAGTTAAGAAAGAGAACTAAAAATAATACACTAAAAATTAGAATTGAACAAATGGAAGTGAATGACTTAATAAAACTTCAAAAATCAGTCAAACAAAAGCAAAGAAATGAAAAAATAGAAGCAAATATTAAATATCTCCTAGAAAAAGCAACTGACCTGGAAAATAGATCTAAGAGAGACAATCTAAGGACTATTGGGCTTCCTGAAAGCCCTGACCAAAAAAAAAGAACCTAAACAATTATCTTACAGAAAATCATAAAGGAAATTGTCCCAATATCATAGAATCACAAGGTAAATTAGCCTTTACCAATCACCTCCTGAAAGAGACCCCAAAATTAAATTCCTAAGGAATATCATGGCTAAAATTCAGAACTATCACAGTAAGGAAAAGATATTGCAAGCAACCACAAAGAAAAAAAAAAAATACCAAGGAGCCACAATTAGGATTACCCAGGATTTAGCAGCTTCCACCTTAATCTGATATCCTGAAAAATCAAAGGAACTTGGATTACAGCCAAGAATAAGCTATCCATCTAAAATGAGCATTACCTTTCAGGGAAGAAGATGAATGTTCGATGATATAGGTGAATTTCTTCTATTTCTAATGAAAATACTAGAACTAAACAAAAAATTTGATCTCTAAACATAGAACTAAAGAGAAGCATAAAGAGGTAAAAAGAAAAGAAATCAGGAGAACTATACTTCTGTTATGGGTATACTTAGAGAATGTGGGTATAATTTGATTTTATTATGATAATATGAAAAAGAAATTAGCAGTGGAAAGGGGGTCGTACTGGAAAAAGAAGAAAAAGGAAATATAATAAGGGAAGTTATATCAGTTGAAGAGGCAAAGAAAAAGAAAACTTATAATTGAGGGAAAGAAGGGAAGGGACTCCGCTTTGTGTAAATCTTACTCTCATCTGGTTTGGCTCTAAAAGAAAATATTTGGTTTCACAAAGAAACTTGTCTCATCTTATAGGGAAGTGGGAGGGAAAGAAAGATAAAGATTAATAGAAGGGAAAACAATTAGGGGAAAGGTTTAAAAAGGGGAGAGGGGCCCTAAAGAGGGAGGACTGTTTGAGGGAGATGGTCATCAGAAGCAAAAGACTGGGGAAGGGAAAAGGCAAGGAAAAAGAAAAACATAACTTAGGGTAATAAGATGGCAAGAAATACAGAATTAGTTATTTCAGATCTAGAAAAAATAGTAACAAAATTCATCTGGAAAAACAAAAGGTCAAGAATTTCAAGGGAATTAATGAAAAGATTTGCTAATGAAGGTATCCTAGCTGTACCAGATCTAAGATTTATTATAAAGCAGAGCTCAACAATACCATTTGGCTAAGAAATAGAGTAGTCTATCAGTGGAATAGGTTAGGATCACAGGACAAAAAAGTCAGTAATTATAGCAATTTAGTGTTTGACAAACCCAAAGACTCCATTTATTGGGGTAAGAACTCACTATTTGACAAATACTGCTGGGAAAATTGGAAACTAGTATAGAAGAAACTTGATAAAAATGAAATAATAAAAAATTGACCGACACTTAGCACTACATACCAAGATAAGAACTAAATGAGTTCATGGTTTAGACAAAAAGTGGTGATATTATAAGCAAGTTAGAAGATCATAGGATAGTTTACCTCTCAGATCTGTGGAGAAAGAAAAGATTTGCATCCAAAGAAGAAGTGGAACTCATAATTGAACACCAGATAGATAATTTTGATTATATTAAAGTGTTTTTGCACAAACAAAACTAATTCAGACAAGATCAGAAAAGAAGCAATAAATTGAGAAGTTATTTTTACATTTAAGTGTTTGATAAAGGACTCATTTCTAAAATATATAGAGAATTGACTCGAATTTATAAGAATTCAAGCTCTTCTCCAATTGATAAATGGTAAAAAATATGAACAGACAATTTTCAGATGAAGAAATTAACAGGATTCCTAATCATATGAGAAGGTGCTCTAAATCACTGTTGATCAAAGAAATGCAAATTAAGACAACTCTGCGACACCACTACACACCTCTCAGATTGACTAAAATGATAGGAAAAGACAAGGGTAAATGTTAAAGGGGATGTGGGAAAACTGGGACACTAATACAGTGTTGATGGAATTGAGAACATATTCAGCCTTTGATCCAGCAAAGAGTATTGGGCTTAGATCCCAAAGAGATCTTAAAGGAGGGAAAAGGACCCAACACATGCAAAAATGTTTGTGGTGGCCCTTTTTGTAGTGGCAAGAAGCTAGAAACTGAGTGGATGTCGATCAATTGGAGAATGGCTGAATAAGTTATGGCATGTGAATGTTATAGAATATTATTGTTCTATAAGAAATGATCAGAGATGATTTCAGGGAGACCTGGAGAGACTTCCATGAAGTGAAGCTGAGTGAAATGAGCAGAACTAGGAGATCATTGTACATGGTAACAACAATATTATATGATGGTCAATTCTGATGAATGTGACTCTTTCCAATAATGAGATGATTGATGCCAGTTCCAATTATGTTGTGATGAATAGAGCCTTCTACAGCCAGATAGGGAACTATGGGAACTGAATGTGGATCACAATATAACATTCTCACTCTTTTTGTTGTTGTTTGCTTGCATTTTGTTTTCTTAGTCATTTACTTTGTATCTCTCTTTTTTTTAATATGATTTTTCTTGTGCAGCAAGGGAATTGTATGAATCTATTTATACATATTGGATTTAACATATATTTTAACATGTTTGATATATATTAGATTGCTTGCCATCTAGGGGAGGGGGTGGGAGGAAGGAAGAGAAAATCTGAAAGTCAAGGCTATGCAAGGGTCAATGTTGTCAAATTATCTGTGCATATGTTTTGAAAATAAAAAGCTTTAAAAATTAAAATAAAAATAATATACCCCAAATGTTCATAGGGACTTTTTGTGTCCTCCCTATGGCAGAGCATTCCAAGCTTGTATTGGTCTGATCAGCCATAGTCAGACATACTGTAATTCAGCTCTAACTTAGGGATGTCCTTTTGGTCCTCTTTGAGAACAAAGGACAACAACTATGTGTATATATACACTTATGAATAAATACACACACACATACACACACACACACACACACACACAGAGCCATGTTTTGCAGCAGATAGAATATCAAGGTTGGAGTCAAGAAGATCTGAATTAAAATCTGGCTTTAGACAGTTACAAGTGACCCTGGACAAGTCACTTAATCCTATTTGCCTGAGCTTTCCCATATATAAAATGATCTGGGAGGAAAAAATGACAAACCACTATAGTATATTTTCTAAGAATACTACCAATGGGGTTACAAAAAGCAACTAATGACTTAAAATAGCATGCATATTCATGTACATATATTAAAATTCAAAATGCAATCATACAATATTGAGATCTAGAGAGTTTTAAATTTAAAAATTGTTAAGTCTTGAAGTGACTTTAAAGATCATCTAGGACAAATATATCATTTTATAGAGAAGGAAATTGAGAAATTCTGAGAAATTAGATTTCTTGCTAATGATGGCATGACGATCAGGACAACAGGGCTTCCAAATGAGGCATTCCAATTCTTGGTGCATTATCTTTTCTACTACATCATGCTAAGTTTATCTAGTCCAATCCCTTCCCAAAGATTTATTAAGATATTTACCTGGGTGTTTTGCCAAATATCAGATTCAATAGATAGAAAATTGAATTTGTATGTTTTCCCTTAACTCTCTTTCACTTTCAACCAGATTGAATCTAGAAAGATAAAAATAGATTCTAGATGAAAGACTCATCTAATTTACCATACTCTGGAACGTTGTGGACAGTTGTTTCGTTCATCTTTGCAGAGTGATATGCATCTAACAGCCTCTTTGATTATTCTAAAACAAATATAATCATTCTTATAATAGCTTGCTAACAGAACTGGAGAGAATTGTATATACCACTATTGCTCATTTAAGTGTGAGATATGCTTTACAATCAATTTAATCAACTCAGACTTTGGGAAGCAGCAACAGCTGTTACTGAATCTTATTTCAAGCATGTATTAACTGTATAACACAGGACTTTTCTGAACCTTAGTTTCTTTGTTTGTAAAATTAAGATAATAATGTCAGCTATTTCATAGGATTAGTGGAAGGATCGTATGAAGTAATGTCTGTAATTTAAAAAAAAAAAAGCAAATTGTTACGTAGAAATATTTGATATTTTTGCTGATATTCTTTTCATATTCTTGGAGTGGCAATCAGCAATAACTGAAGTCAAAACAAAATGCATTTTTATAGATAGCAAAGAATATTCTATCATGCAAAAATTTGTTACAATTGGATTATGATTAATCTTAAATATTCAACCAAAAACACTGCATCAAAATGCATCAAAGAAAACCCCATAAACATATTAAAAATTAAAATAAGAATGATAAAAATTTGAATAATGAATCTAAAGAAAATAAGCATATTTTTAAAAATACATACAACAAATACATATCCAAATGTAGTAGTGTTAAAAATCATAAATACATTATTTATTAAGGATGAAATTATAAAAGTGGTTAATAATCACTGGGAAATGTGTTATTATTATTTCCATCATAATTGAGAAAAAAGAATCCAACAGAAATTAAGTGACTTGTCCAGTATTAGTCAAACAGCTAATAAGTGACTGAGGCTAGTTTTAAACTAAGTTCCACCTAAATCCAGGTTGAGTCCTGCAGCCATTATGAGATCATTCTATTCTAGAATTTTGTAGGGTTTTTTCCTTAATATGGAATTCTGTAGGTCTCTAGCTTAACTTTCTAGAAAAGATAATCAACCAACTTTGCTAAAAACAAACATGAAATATTAAATTTGATTATATTAAACTAATATTGATAACTTACATGTTTTGTGAGCAGAATTACAATTTAAAATCAGTTCACCTGTTTGGAAAAAAAATAGAAATTTGGTAAGATTTAATTTAGGAATAGCGACTGGATTTGTGATTTATGTGGTAAAGAGAAATTGTATGAAGAAATTCCTTAAAATAAACCAGGTTGGCATATTTTCTGTTATTTGTAGTTTTAGAAAGAGATCTAGAACACTGAGATCTTGAGATATCTAGTTTTATACATACAGTATCTAACTGTCAGAGGGAATTTTAACATAGATCGTCTTAACTTTGAGACTAGTTTTCTATTTACAATTCTTTGTTGCTTTTAATATTGTATTTAATCGGAAAAAGTTGTTAAGTGTTGTGTTAAATCAAAAATCTCAACTGACTAAGAATAATGATGTGTGACTTATGCACTCCTTAATTCCTGCTTTAGTTGCATTCGTGGCTGTTGGAACAAATTTTTCTCAGCCACTCATTCCACCGGGGAAAGTCTTTATATATTTAAAGTACACATTTTGCTAACTCACTGATGGATTTTAAACTTGTCAATTATGTTCATCCTGGTTTACCCCATCTGCTGAGATGATTTACTGGATCTTCTTACAGGTTCTTATAGTTATACTTGAGAATTGGGTGAAAATGGACAGCAAAGGTGAATTAGTCCTAAAAAGTGCTTGCAACCCTCTCATTAGGTAATAGTTCTCCCTGAATACTTACTATACATACCATTATAAGTGAAGACTAAGATGTAAAGGTAAAAAAAAAAAAAAAAAAAAAGTTAGTGTATTGGTAGATTTCAGTTAAGAGAAATGTAATTTCCAGAATAGTGAGTATTGATGGTCTTCCTATTCTTAGCCCTGGTAAGACCACATTTTACGTATTATATTCCGTTTTGACTACCATGTTTTAGGTAGACTACCATATTAGGTAGAATCGATTGCATAAGAATAAAAATATTCAAAATGGTAAAGAAACTATATTGTAAGAGAATTTGTTGGATTAGTTGAAGTTGTCCATCCTATAAAAGAGAAAAGAGAGTAAATGTGATCATTGGTTTTAAGAATTTGAAAAGTGACAAAAGAGTAACATTGATACAATAAGAGAATTCCTTGGAAATATTTGGCATCAGTACTGTAGATCTACTGTTGATAAACTCAGAGAATGCAAAGGTAAAAACAAAAGAATAATTCACTATTTTTATCCAGTAATATTAAGAAGAAGTCAAGAGCAAGATAATGGCAACTTTTAATTGCAGCTGTGAAACCATAGAGAAAGAGAAAAATATTTGACTTCTTGGGCAGCTAGGTGGTATAATAGATACAGTGCTCAGCCTGAAGTTAGGAAAATGCATCTCCCTGAATTCTAATCTGGCTTCAGATACTTTCCAGTTATGTGATCCATGGCAAATCACTTAATCCTGTTTGCCTCAGTTTGCTCATCTATAAAATAAGCTATAGAAGGAAACGGCAAACCTCTGTAATATCTTTAAGAAGATTGAGGTTAATCAAGAATTAAACAATTTGATATCTAATAAACTAGGTCACTTAAACGTGCTATTTTTTTCCTTAGTGAAAAAAAAATTACTGTATTTGGAGTTAAATGGCATGTGTTCACATCCTGACTGGCTCTTAATAAGCATTTGATCTTTAGCAAATTAGTAATTTGCTTTCTTAGTTTGCAGTTTTACTCTTCCAAACTAGCTCACCTCTAAGACTTCTACCTGATCTACAACTATTTTTAATGTTGTGATCCAAAGAAATCTTGCAGGTTGCACTTAATGTAAAAATGCAATTCTTTCATTGTATGTTTTTGTGAAGTTAAATCTCCTACTAAAACTTTGAAATTTTCATTCTACTAACTGTACACAGTATATTTGAACTGAGTGGTATCTTACTTATTCACTATTAAGTACAACCTTCTCATTTGAAAGCTGAAAAAAATGAAAGTCATAAGAATAAAATGACTTATGTAAGCCTACATATCTATTAGTAATAGAAGCAGGAC
Organism: Antechinus flavipes; assembly: GCF_016432865.1. Classification (NCBI taxonomy): domain Eukaryota; kingdom Metazoa; phylum Chordata; class Mammalia; order Dasyuromorphia; family Dasyuridae; genus Antechinus; species Antechinus flavipes. The sequence continues at coordinate 399,164,057 of NC_067398.1, forward strand.
TAGCCTCGTTTATAGTATATACATGGCAGATGTTTCATATTGATAGACTGATAAATTTTTGATAGATAGAGTAAACAAAATATGGGACTTTAGCCTGGCTACAACTTCAAATGAAGTGCCCCTTGCTTCATATCACATAACTCTTGTCTGTTTCTTTACCATCATATACAACGGGATTGTGAAAGCTTTGAGTTACATTTGAATAGCATGATAATGTTAGACAAAATATAGAAAAAGCAAAGCATGTTCCCCTTCAACCCCTATCCTTCTCAACCACTCTGTGTCCTTGTCAATTATTATTACACTTTACATCTTGATCTTCATTTACTTCTTGACATCAGAAACATCACTACTTAGTCTACCAGCTATATAGCTTCTATTCTGTTGTAACTCTTTAGCTCAACATGGCTAAAAGGTTGCATTGATAGGTTAGAGCCCTTTTACCTCAAAATTTTATTAACCTATGACATAAATAATGAAAGGGAAAGCTGTAAAGGAATTATAAACACTTGGGATTTTCTTAGGGGGGGTAAGGGATGGGACAGAGAATGAAGTGTTAAACAGCAAGGGATATATATATATATGGAAATGGATGCTACACAGGGTATTTCACTAGTTATCAAGGGATTACTATTAGAGTATTAGTTTTCTAGGGTAAGGGGGAAAAACCTTAAATGAGAATGTTAGAGATAGAAGGGAACTTTGAGATCTTTAAACACAATGCCTTCATCTTACTGAGGACAGAATGAAGATGCAAAGAGTATAAATGACTTTAATCATTGTCATAAAACTAATGAATAATAAAGATGAGAATGGAAGCAAAATATCCAGACACATATTATGATTATTTTCTGCCCTACCCCACCCCAACTGTATCCCATGTAATCCTGAAACCAATATATCTGCTTTCTCATTCTTTTTTCATGAGTTTGGCCCTGACACACTCCCATTATAATAGGATACTTTGTATTCATTTCAGGAATGTCTAGCACACTGCCTTGCACAAGGAAGCTCTTAAAAATGCTTATTGATGGATAAACTTTTGAACATAAAGTTAAAGTGGATATTAGACAACAATCATTTCAAGCACCAAATTTTATACATGGTGAAACTGAAGCCTGGACAGTCCAAGTGACAGGTCCAATGTTATATGATGCAATACAGAACACCATCAGCATTTTAATGCAGATTCTCTGAGCTCCAAATTCAGTTTTCCTAATTTTATAGCTAAACTGTGCTGCCAGCAAGAGTAAGAACTCAGCTTAGCCTATAGTACAAAATAGGCTAAGAAATACATCAGAGAAATTCTACAAAGCTCCTTAACCTGGACTGATGGTAGAGAGAAACGAGAGAGCCTGGGATTCCCAAACTGGTAGACCAGTGATTCTGGAAGGACATCATCCTTTGTTATAGGAAGCAGCTGCTTCAAATTGCTCATAGAGCTTTCATCTCTTAGAGTTGAAATATCTCCTGGCACTTTAGCTAATCACTTCTTATCATTTGCCAACTGGCTACCAGTGTTTGCTTTTTGTACTTGTTTGCTATGAGCCAGGTTGACTTAGGATTTTTTGCTGTTGGATTTGAAGATTCCTGCTGCAAAGACTCCAGTATAGAGATGGAACCACCAAAATCCAAGCTAAGCTGGACAAAGGGTAAAATCTCACTCGTGTTAACTCTTTTTGAGGACTCAATGGGAATAGTTATAATCACCCAGGGGAAGCATTTTCAACCTTTGTTCATTCCAACACTGAAACTTTTAACTTGTTAATGTTTTACCTTAAAACTTTTTTTCTGTTCAATACTGTAGTTATTTCAATAGAGGGAGCTCCTAAATGAGGAAATTTCCTCTACCTATGCAAATCACCAAAGGTATTTGAACTAAGGTAATATTTAGGAAGAAATCTGAGTTGATAAAAGCTAAGGGAGGCCGATTTCTAATTTTGGATTTGAACTTTATGTTGGAAAAAATTATGCGTATGTGTCACATGTATAAATACCTATGTAGTAGGAAGAAATATATACACACCAACATATATAAAAATATATAGAGAGATACATACACAGATATATGTTTGTGTATTAAGATAAGTATAATATATTTGTATATCTGTAAACAAACATATGTGTGTATATCTGTATTAGGAAAATGATAGCTCTCTTACCTCATAAAGCTGTTACAAAAGAAAATTATGTGTCAATAATAGAATGGTAAACATTGGTTAATATTCTAAACATATGTTTGTTAGTATTTTTATTAACAGCAAAACACATTATTTTAAACATATTTGAAGATGTCAATCATGTCACTCTTAAGTCTCCTCTTTTATACAATGCATCTAAAAAGTTTCAAAGCATTTTCATAATGCATATTTGGGGGTTCTCAGAATCTTGTTTGCCCTCTCCTGCAAGAAATTCTACTTGCCAGTGTCCTTCCTAACAGATGATGGCCAGTATTCAATATAATGCGTATGGTTTTACCAGGGCATGGCAGGATGATAGTAACAGTCTTATATTGATATTCAAATGTTTAAATGATTTATGATTTCATTGATTTAGATGCTTCTTCCAAAAATGTAGCCCATAATTCATCTATTTCTAACTGTGCTGGCTGACTCTTGTCAATGGTCCTCTAAGAAATTCCCCAAGTGGGATCTACTTAATAAGCTTGACTTCCTCTTCTTTTTTCTGCCATCATAAGAAAACCAATGGAATTCAGTCTGTCCATCTATCATCTTTCATCTTCACCATTTGTCTATCCTTTCTTTTTCTGTTATATGTTTCCTTGATATCTTTTGCTTTTTCTCTTTTGCTCCTTATTTGTTCTATATAGCAGCCTGCTCACTAGCCACCTTTCTATTATCCTTTGGGTATTATTCAATTAAATTCTTTATATATTTTTTTATCTCACCCATTATAACCATAAAATAGCACAGTAGGGTATTGCTATTGAAAAGTGGGTCTTTTTTCTGGGGGAATCTTTTTTTGTAAGGAGACTTCCAAATTTTATGAAGACAGTAGAGTCTATTTTCCTATTAAATTCTTGAAGTAATTCAAAGAAGACAATGTGATATAAAGGAAGGAACAATGAATTTAGAAACAATTAATATCCTTACTCTTCAGGGGCAGCTGAAGATGGTACAGTGGCTAGAGCACCAGCCCTGAAATCAGGAGGACCTGAGTTCAAATCTGGTCTCAGATACTTAAAACTTCCTAGCTGTGTGACCCTGGGCAAGTCACTTAAACCCACTTGCCTTAGGAAAAAAAATCCCTACTCTGCAACTTAATGTTTACTTGTCTCCCTAGTCACATAAGTTAACCTCTCTATCCCAATCCCCTTTTGTATAAAATTAGAGTGTTTGGACTAAGTAGATTCTGAGGTCCCTCTACTTCTGAATTTGTGATAGGTTCATTGGCAGTTCCTTTCCCAAATTTGCATAATAATAGAATCTGCTCTAAACACAACATTTCTATTAAATCAGACTAAACAGACATCAAAAGCTTAAGGTTACAAGATTATTTTTTTTACTACATTTGTACTTACACAGTATTGATTCATAGCTTTTAGATAACTCTAATAACATTTTGTTTCCACCTGAACTATTTTCTATCCATTCTATGCTTATACAATTAATGTTTTGAAATAAAGTATAATAATTTACATGCAATTTAAATAGATGTCACCTTATTAGATCCAGCCAGTCTTTATGGTCTATTGAAATCTGAGTCTTAATTCTGTAAGTCAGAATATTAATTATGCTTTTCAGCTTTGAATCATCTGAAAACATTTTCTAAGTGAAGTGATACATATAAATTCAAAAAGCAGAAATAGAAAAACAACAAACACAATTATCACAATAAAAACTATTGAAGATAAATATAGAATTATAAATAACAACCTTTATATATTATAAAGAAGAGATATGAAAAGAAATTCTGAAAGAAAATTTTATAAAAGATAATTTTCTATGGATGTTAAATATTGAAAACAATGATAGATTTTTTTTTTATCTTGATTGATTTGCTTAAATTTTCTATTCTTCAATTTTGCCCTTTAAAAAGAAAATAAAACATTTTTAACAGAAGTTGGAAGGCAGCAGAGAAAATGAATTGAAAACCAGAATAAGAAAATTAAGTAACAGAATAATGGATGAATTATATCAGAAAGGAAAACTAAGTGACCTGCTCAAAGACCTAACAGCTTCCTCAAAATGGAAGCTTATTCTTCTCTTACATGCTTACACTGAAAATAGATACACTCCCTCTCCAGGACTGCCATCTAATTGTCAAGTTCTTCTGAGTGATTTTATTTTAAGTAAACAATTTAGGTCAGTGGTGTCTTCATTATTCTCCAGATTCTACTTTAGACAATTTGGACTTTCCCGGGCTTCACCTATTGACTTGTCATCTTCCTTTTAAGCGTCATTGTCCTCTTTATGGAACATAAGCCCTTTGATACCAGGGACTAGCTTTTAGCTTGAAAAAGCACACAATAAGCATTTAATAAATGTTTATGGATAAGTCCCTTTGATACCAGGGACTAGCTTTCTTTTACCTTGAAAAAGCACATAATAAGCATTTAATAAATGTTTGTGGATTTGAATGGGAGTGATTCTCTGGATATGGAAGAAATATATGTGATAAAAAAGGAAAAAAATCCCTAAATTCCATTAAATACAGAAGAGCAATCATTAAATAAGAAAGCAGAACTACGATCAGAATGGCATACTGAAGCATTCATACTTTAAAAATCAAATGTGAAGATGCCCAAATGTAAGAGGTTTACTCTTTTGCACCCTTCTGCCATTTCTTCCTCTGCCTACTTTCCTTGGCTTTCTGTTTGATTGTCATTTCTCTCCCTTGTGTACACAAAACAAAACAAAATAAAACATGCTACTAATGACAACATACAGCTCATAAAATAAGGAGAAAAAAAATGATGGAAAAAAATACTTGGCAAATGCTTTCCCACTGGGCAGCAGGGAATGCAGCCATAAAGAAGAACAGTTTCCTGCTACATACTGAATTCAATTCAGAGTCAGGGTCATATGTCTTTTTCTATAATATGTACATTGCCTAGTACATATGGTGTTTTACAAATACTAGGAAAAAATCATGAAAATGATGATGTGTGTATTTTGAAAGCTCTAGAGTTTCTAAAGAATAATTTAATCCTTATATGAGAAGGAATGAAATGAAGATACTGAGCTCCAGTTATATAAAACTGGTCATCCCTGTAGGGTAAAGTCTAATGAGAACTCAGAGTAATGTATCAGTTTTCTTTTCTTTGTTTTAATTAAATCTGCCCAGTGCTTTATCCTTCATGCTTTTAGCTTTCTCTGTTCCCCCAGCACTTTTCCTTTATGTAAAACCCTAAGGTTAGAAGGAAACATTTATTTCTGAAGCAATTAAGTCAGTCTTTGTAGTTCCTTAGAGCTGCTGAATAATATTGCTCTGTGAAATCAACCAAAGCACCATTTCTTTTTTTTTTTTTTAAAAGCATTTTCACTTTTTTTTTTTTTTTCTTGAAAGATAGGGAATTCCTTTCCACTTATGAATGAATTATATTCATTTGCATCTAAGGCTTTGTTAGTATTAGACTTTAATTTCAATAACTTATATTTAGGAAATGCTTTCTGAGAGTAGCATCTCTAGAAAATTATTTTTGGTGGAAATGAATACTTTTGAAATTTGATGCCTCACTTCAAAGTGAAGGGGGAGGCATCTTTGGGACATGTTTCTTGATTACAGTGATGAAGTAGAACTCTCTACTATTTCTTCTCTGATCCAAAGAGATATTTTAGAAATGTGTAAATTGAATTAGAAATTTCTAGAGAGAGAGATTATATTTGAAAGCTTATTGGGTACATACGTGAATAAGGATGATTAGAAAGCTAATGTGACCCTGACAGTAGAAGGTAAGAAGAGGGAAGGATATGACAGGAATAATAATTAGTTCTGTTTTAAATATTTATTTTGAATTTTCCCTACAATGTTCCAACCAAAACGTTGTTGGCAATTCAGGAATAGAAGAGAGGCTAGAACTAAAGATATAGATCATTAGCCTAGAAATAATAAAAGAATTTATGGAAACTGCTGCAATTATCCAGAGTGAGTGTGGTTCTGGGAGAGGAGTCAAGCTGTCAGGGTAGGCAATGAACTTCGTTGAGTCCTCCCAATATTCCTCACCACAGGATCTTAAAATAATGCTTCATATTTAATTCTCAAGTTACAGAGTTCGATAAAAGTCAGAATGAGGCATTTCCTCAACCCGTGACAACTTAGGTGGTTTAGGAAGAGAGATCTGTGACATGGCGGTAGAAGATGGCCCAAGACCCAAATGGATAAAGCCAGTAGTGGGACTAAGTAGTGTCTACAGAAGCAGCAGTAGCTTTGAGGGCTCCCAAACCAGAGATAATAAAGAAATTTGACAACTGATCAGAAAGAAAATTCAGAGAACTTCTGTGCTAGCTACCAGATGCTGTTTGTCAACTCCATTTCCTATACCTATGTTTAAGTCATATCAAAAGATTCAGAGAAGTACTTTAAATCAAGAGAATGTGGGAAGGTAGCAGAGAACAGATCACTAAGTTCCCTTATGCTAGACATCTTAACTTCATTCATATGACTAAGGGAGAACTCCAGGGCAAAGTCAATATAGTACACTGAAACCAGGAAACTGAATTTTCCCAGTTTTCCTTGAAAAACACATTAAACCAAGCCTCTGAACAGAGTCTGATGGAATGAAACCATGATCCAGTTCAAGATAGATTGGAAGGACTTCAGGACTTCAAGTCATTCTCACTGGAGTGAAAGGGATGCTCAGCAGTGTCCAGGAGAGCTGGATCATAGCAGATCAATAACTGAGACATTCTGTCCTGGCTTAGTAGAAGAGCAGACCAATGGGACAGTCTCCAGTCCCATTGTCAAAGACAAATTCCCAGCTTGGGAAATCAGACTATTTCTAGGAGAGACTAGGTAGGGTTGTACCCTGCCATGAGCAAGACATCAAACACAGGGCCTCCATTTTCAAAGCCTAGGCTCAAAGCTACACAAGAAACTTGGGACAATACTCCTTGTAATCCAGAAGCAGATTTTGACCTTAAATGTCAAAAATAAAAAGAAAGAAAGAAAAAAAAATGAGCAAGAATCAGAGAAGAACTTTAACTCTAGAAAGCTACTATAGTGATAAGAAAGACAAAAGCACAATCTCAGAATAGAACAAAATACTAACATGGGAACTCTCAAAGGGTAACATAAATTGGTCTCAAGACCAAAGATCCTTAATGGAAGTACTTGTAAAGCATTTTCAAAAGTGAATGATGGAGTCTTGAGGAGAAGCAAAACTTCAAGTCCCCCAATGGTTCAGATTATGAAGAGCAATATAAATTGCAGTCCCAAGGGATCAGGCTCTTCCTAGATAAAGAGTAGAATGTAGACCAAGAAAGTGGTGACAGTTTTAAATTTTAGATTTAAAAAAATATGAGTTCTAAACTTTATGCTTTCTTCAACTTCTTTTTTGGATTTAATAATTGTGGGAGTTCAAATGTTGGAGTTCTTGTTCTTCTCAAAACACAGCCGGTTTAGCTTCTTCCTCTGAAAACTCTTCTTCTGCCACCATCCAGCCAAGTGGAAAATATTCTGGAATGAATCATTCTTCACTGCCTTATATCTGGCTCTTCTGAGAGAATTGGATTATGGGTTTTCTCCCATAGTGCTCTCTGGCCCTAAGAGCTTTAAGGAAAGTGTGAATTCACAAAGTTACAAAGTTTACTTTGTAAATCTGGCATACTTGTGAACTCCGATGAGTAAAGGTGTAAAAACAAGCATTGTACTAATTAGTTCTACTTAGTACCTTGTTTCAGGTTCTGGCCCAAAACATCTTCTTGTAAGATCAGATCAACTCTAATTAGTTAGCAGTTTGTAAAGATTCCAACAGATAATAACTTGATAAATTAATTTGATAATTACAAAGGTTATACATGTGTGATAATACAAAGCAAAAGAGCTGGGATTAAAACCAAAAATATCCTATTCATCAAATCTGAATATAATCATTAATGAAAAATGAGTCTTTGATGAAATAACTGAATTTCTGATTAGAAGACCAAAGCAGAATCATAATGTTTAACTTAAAATTATAATTCTCAAAAGAAGAATAAAAAGTTAAACAAGTAAGAGGAATCATAAGAGATTCAATGAGTTTAACATTTTATGTTTCTATATGTGAAGATGATGTAAGTATTTTTTAGTTCTAAGAGGTTCATCTTATTAGGCCATTTACATGGAAAGAGCATGGGAGAGTAAATTGTTCATACAGGGTTTATATAAAATGTATGGAAAAGAAAGAGAAATATCTTAGGGGGAAGAGGAATGGGAGAAAAAGAATGGAGAAAATTAACTCATATCAAAGAGATATGGAGGGAAGAACTTTTACAGTAAAGGGGAAAATAGTGCAAGAAGGGGTAGTCAGACCATCTTAAATACTTTGAAGTTTATCTATCAAGATAAACCCAGGAATTACATGAACATAGTTAAAAAATGCTTTTCTTACAGAGATCAAAAAAAAAAAAAAAAAAAAAACTAGAGAAACATTAATTATTCATGAGTAGGCTAAACTAATATAACAAAAATTACAATTCTACCTTAGTAAATTTTTTTATTCAGTGCCATATCAATCAAGCAACTGAAGATTTTTTTAATGGAGCTAGGAGGCATAGTGACAAAAATATCTGAAAGAAAAAAAAGATTGTGACTATCAAGGGAGTTAATGAATAAAAAAGATTAAGAAAAGTGTCTTAGAAATTCCAGAATGCTAACTGTATAACAAACTATTAATTATAAACAACAAGTATAACCAATATTAAAAAGGAAAATAGGAAATAGGAGAAAATTGCACATAGTTTCTCTAATAAAGATTCAATTTTTCAAATATATAGGAAATTGAATCAAATTTATTAAAAAAGGAGCCATTTCCCAGTTGTTTAATGATCAATTATTAGAAGACATAATTAGAACTACCAATAGAAGCAGGAAAATATTCTAAATCACGACTGATTAGAGAAATGAAAAGTAAAACAATTCTAAGTCCACTTCATACCAATCAGATTGATTAACATGACAGAAAAAGAAAATTACAGATGCTAGTGTGGATGTGGAAAAATTTGGACACTAATTCATCAATGGTGGAGTTGTTATTTAGTCAAAAAAATCTGGAGAACAATTGACAACTATGTGTAAAGGTTATAAAAGTTTGCACATTTTTTGACCCTACAAGATCACTGAGAGACTTTAAAAAGAAAGGAAAAAGAACACCTATTTAAAAATATCAATAGTAACTCTTTTTATGGTGATATACATTTGGAAATCAAGGAGATGCCTTCAATTGGTTGTCAATGGTCAAAGAAGTTTTGGCATATGATTATCATGGAATTCCATTATGCTATAAAAATAATGAGCAAGATGGCTTCAGGGAAATCTGGAAACACTTAAATGAAACCATGCAAAATGAAGTGAGAAGAATCAAGAGAATATGTTATACAGTAACAAAAGGTTGATCACCTTTGAAAAAGACTTAGCTGCTCTTATCAAAATAATGATCTGAGACAGTTCCAAAAATACTCATGAAAAAAGATTCTATTCACTTCCAGAGGGAGAACTGATACATTTTTAATAATTGACACATGTTTTTTTCACTTTTTAATTTTAATTTTATTTTGTCTGCTTTTCTTTTGAAACATAACTAATGTGGACATATTTTATATGACTTCACATATAAAATTAATATTTTTTTTCGCCTTCTCAAGAGTGTGTGTGAATTGGAGGAGGAAATTTTTAATTAGATTTTTTTAAAAAATTGTGTTAGACATTTTTGTATATAATTGAAAAATATTTTGTGACTAAATAGACATCATTTTAACAGAATAGAAGTAAAGAGAAAAAAAGGATGACTAGGACCAGAACCAGGAAGAGTCTTCAGAATTCACCCACAATTAGTGAACATGATGTTGATGACCCATCAGTAAAGAAAACCAAGAAAGGCAAGTCAAACAAAAATAGAACTAAGAGAGAGGGCAATGTCTCCCGTATCTCAAGAGCATCCATGAATAGTCATTAGAGTCTAATGTAGCAGGGTGATGAAGAGTAAAAAAAGACTGAGAAAATTCAATTAATTTTAGAGATTGGTAATTGTTGGTAACATTGGAGTGTTAGGTGTGATGAAGTCAGCAGCCAGATTGTCAGGAGTGAAAAAAAAAATAATTGTGTCACCTGAGAGATAGAGGACTCAAAGGAGTGTAGATAGATTTTTCAAAGAATAAGGCTGAGACAATGATGAAAATGTAGGATATATACTATTATAAATGATAAAATATAGTGGATTTTTTTCTTAAGAGTAGCAGAAGGGAATATTGGCAACTGAGCAGCAAGTAATGAGGGGTTGAAGATTGGAGAGAGATTCTGATAATGGGTAGAATTTGCTAGAGGAAATGGAAATCAATAATAATATGAAGGGTATTGGCCTTAATAAAGTAGAGAACCACTTCATCAGACATTAGAATCAAGGAGGTAAAAATTAGGAATAATGTCAGAGGTTACTATGAGATTGGGATGAATGGTTATCAGTTAAGAAGAAAGAAGGCTACAACCATTTATATGTCAGGCCTTCTGCTAAGGTGGATGGAAGAAGACAAATGCAAACAGATAATATCAAAAAGTAAATAATTTTAAGAGCATATAATTTGCTTTTGTATGTACGTCTTATATTTGAATATGTATGTGTTTGATATTCATGTAATTTACAACAATTCAATCAAAAAATTAAAACGTGTTTGAAACTATAAATTTGGAACTAGCTAAAGAATTTTCCATTTTGATTTGTATTCTGACATATTATGATAAAAATAACTTTTTAACTTATGCAAAGCAGAGATGTAATCCTCTTAATCTTGGTCATAGGAAATTAAAATGTCTTGGTATAAAGGAATTTCGGCTGGACTTTAGGCTTCAGAATGAATCAAGAAAAGTCTGGGAATCCTCTAGAAATGCCGAAATATTGAAAATGGTCCAGTCAAAAGAAAGCACTAGAAATTAGTCCTGGAATTACAATGGTACAATAAACTACCAATAAAGAAACTCTTCCTAAAGTAGGTCAGTTGCTGTGCAATTTACAGTTTTCAAGAAAGCTTTACATTGCATAGAGAGATTAAGTAGTTTCCCTAGTGTTAAATATTCAGCAGGTGTTAAAAATGCATTTTGGTTTTGAGACTAGCTTTCTATCCATTATACCACATTCCTTCACTATCATCTGAAAAGGATGATTTGAAGAAATACTTTTTTTTTTTTAAATCGTGTACCTATTCTTTTATGACATTAGTAAAAGAAACAAAACAGTCTTTCCCTCAGGTCTTCACATTATGTTTCTTCAAGGAATATATACTATGAAATTTTATTTTTGCCAATGTTATTTAAATGCATATTATTATGTTTTGAATTTGTCATATCTCATCATATAATTCAAAACATAACTAATGTTATAATACATAATTTTCATTAATATAATACAAACATGGCTGGAAATTTAATAACTCTAGTTTTCTTAATATTTGATGTATTTATGATTTCATAAGGGTGGATATTTTTATCATTAAAATCAAAATTAATCTTGCTAAGTAAATTAATGCTGTGAATAAGATTATTATATGATATATAAACAAAAGCAGGATATATAGTCAGAATATCTGACAGTAGTATTTAATATTAGGCATTTCAATTAATTATTATTAACCTTAGTTTCTGCATCTGTAACTTGAGGGATTGGGATTTAATGTTCATGAGGCTCTTTTAGTTCTCAATCCAAAGATAGAAAAGAATAAAATTTTCTATAACCATGGAACTCTCTCTTTCATTAAAATATTATGTAAACATGGGCTGACATTGCTTAGGTTGATATTCAATCATGTTTCTTAGAGTTTGTTCAATATTCTCAGTAGTTAATTTGTATTATGAACAAAATTTCATTTACCAAGTTCTTGAAACTAACACTATTTAATTTTTAAGAAGACAGGATACAAAGCTGACTATTTTGGAATTAGCCATTTCATCATTGATTAACTATAATTGATTCATCAGTTTATTTAAAGAAAAGTCAAAAATAATCAAAAAAATTAATAAAGATTGAGGGAGATATATGAAAAATAATAAAGAAGAGAAAGTTAGAAACAATTGAACTCCATAATCTAGTATCTGACAAACCAGAAAACATAAATAAATTAGGAGGGAAAAAAGCAAAATAATTTCTATTTGATTTTTTAAGAGTGTGGGAAAACTACAAAGTAGTCATTAAATTAGGCTTGGAATAACACCTTATGCTATTTTCAGAGTACATTCTAAATTTCTTCATGACCTTACACTAAAAGTTATTTTATAAAAATAAAAAGAAGAGAAGCAAATCAAGTACCATTCATACTTATGGGTAGGAAATATATTCTTAACCAAATTTGGGATGCAGGAAATTGTAAAAGATGAAATAGATACAGTTGATTACACAAAATTGAAAAGCTTCTTCAAAAATAAAATTGATGTATCTTATTTAAGAAGGGATGAAATTGAATGTGGAAACAAAAAATATGTATGACATATATGTGTATGTGTGTGTGTGTGTGTGTGTGTGTGTACATTTTGACATTTCCTATTGCAGTTCTTTCTTTTTTTTCTCTCTTTTCTGAGGCATTTGGGGTTAAGTGAGTTGCTCAGGGTCACACAGTTAGGAAGTGTTATGTGTTTGAGGCCAGATTTGAACTCAGGTCCTCCTGACTTCAGGGCTATGCCTCCCTGAAGTGCCACTTATCTGGCTCTACAGTTCTTTTTCCAGATGAGGAAACAGGCAAATAGGGTTAAGTGATTTGCCCAAGGTCATAAAACCAGTTAGAATCTTGAGCTAGATTTGCAATCAGAAGGATGTCTTCCTGATTTCAGGCCTGGCACTCTATACACTGTGCCACCCAACTGCATGTATATAGATATAAATAGTTATAGTTATAAAAATCTACAGCATATACACGAGGGGTATGTGTCTTGGTATATTTTTCACATATGTATATACATATATATTTTTTGAAAGAGATGAAAGATATGACAAGGGAGTATGTATATGTGTGTATGTATATGTCATAGCAAACACATGTTTATACTCTTGACAAAAATAGATCCACAAATGTGGATATATATATTTTTTTCAGAATTTTTCCAATGTATTGATTATTCATGCTTGAATACATCATTCAATGTATTCATTATTCATTCATCCTTCCTCTTTTTCCTTCTTGTCTTAAAAGCTATACATTATTTATTTATGGAATGACTGCTTGGAAAGTACAGAAAAAGTGGATAGTTACTTGGAAAAAATAATTATGTTGACAAAAAATTATCCTCAATAAAAACACATGTTTAAAATTGTATTAAGTTGGGAAAAGATGACATTCAATCACATTTTCAAACTAAGTTATTTAAATAGGCTATAGATTTTTAAGTAGGGGAAGGGAAAAGATAAAAATATTAGTTATAAAATAGAGAACAGAACAAAAACTAGTTGCTGTCCTTCATTCTCATAGAGAAGCAAAGAGATATTACTATAATGTTATTGAGATAAAGTGGGTCCAACTATAGCTGATCATATCAGTACAATTCTGAAAAGTTCTACCATAGATTAGGCACAAATAATCCATATAAACATGTGAAGGTGAGATGTACTAAATTAGTGCATCTTGCACTTCTTTGGAGCTTCTGCAATTCTGCTTTGCTCATAGAATACAGCACTTTCTCCAGTGAAGGCATGTTATGCCTTTACTATCATCTCCAATGTATTCCGATCAATTACAGTGTTCTTTAGAGAGACCTTGAGAATGTCCTTGTATTGATTTTATTGATTTTTCTGACCTTCATGTGTACATTTGCCTTGTGTAAGTTCTCCATAAAAAGGTCTTTCAGGTTAATATATATTTGGCATTCAACATAGACAACCCATCAGAGTCATGCTATTTGTTGAGTTTGAATTTTGGATGTTGAGTTTGCCAGAAGATGTTAGTGTCTAGTATCTTGTTTTGCCAGGTTATTTTTTCTTCTTAAGGTAATTCAAATGGAAGCAGTTCAGTCGTCTGGAATTGCACTGGTACATTACCAAGATTTGTAGTTATAAAACAATGAGGTAAGCACAATAGTAGATAATCTAATATATCTTCTCTTCACATTTTCCTTTGGAGCTCTGTCAATGAATACATCATTCTCATCATCTTTGTGTATATCCCTACAAAGTACACTTCCAGGGTAAGTGAATATAACCCCAAGATTCATTTTGTTTTTATTTGTAGTAATCACTGCTTATACATATGGATAGTGTGATGCTGGGTGATGGAGAAACTTTTTGCTGTTGTTGTTGTTGGAGGTGTTAATTGCTATTTCAAAATTAGCTCATTTGAACCAAACAAACAAAAATCATATGATCATCTCAATAGATGCAGAAAAAGCATTTGATAAAATCCAACATCCATTCCTAATAAAAACACTTGAGAGTATAGGAATAAACGGACTTTTCCTTAAAATAGTCAGGAGCATATATTTAAAACCGTCAGTAAGCATCATATGCAAACGGAAAAAACTAGAACCTTTCCCAGTAAGACCTGGAGTGAAGCAAGGTTGTCCACTATCACCATTATTATTCAATATTGTATTAGAAACTCTAGCCTCGGCAATAAGAGTAGAGAAACAGATTAAAGGAATTAGAGTAGGCAATAAGGAAACCAAACTATCACTCTTTGCAAATGATATGATGGTATACCTAGAGAACCCCAGAGATTCTACTAAAAAGCTATTAGAAATAATTCATAATTTTAGCAAAGTAGCAGGATACAAAATAAATCCCCATAAATCCTCAGCATTTTTATATATCACCAACAAAATCCAACAGCAAGAGATACAAAGAGAAATTCCATTCAGAATAACTATTGATAGCATAAAATATTTGGGAATCTATCTACCAAAGGAAAGTCAGGAATTATTTGAGCAAAATTACAAAAAAGTTTTCACACAAATAAAGTCAGACTTAAATAATTGGAAAAATATTAAGTGCTCTTGGATAGGACGAGCCAAATGAAGATGACAATACTCCCTAAACTAATCTATTTATTTAGTGCTATACCAATCAGACTTCCAAGAAAATATTTTAATGATCTAGAAAAAATAACAACAAAATTCATATGGAACAATAAAAAGTCGAGAATCTCAAGGGAATTAATGAAAAAAAAAGTCAAATGAAGGTGGCCTAGCTGTACCTGATCTAAAATTATATTATAAAGCAGCAGTCACCAAAACCATGTGGTATTGGCTAAGAAATAGATTAGTTGATCAGCGGAATAGGTTAGGTTCACAAGACAGAATAGTCAACTATAGCAATCTAGTGTTTGACAAACCCAAAGATCCTAACTTTTGGGATAAGAATTCATTATTTGATAAAAACTGCTGGGATAACTGGAAATTAATATGGCAGAAATTAGGCATGGACCCACACTTAACACCATATACCAAGATAGTTTATCTCTCAGACTTGTGGAGGAGAAAGAAATTTGTGACCAAAGATGAACTAGAGACCATTACTGATCACAAAATAGAAAATTTTGATTATATCGAATTAAAAAGCCTTTGTACAAACAAAACTAATGCAAACAGGATTAGAAAGGAAGCAACAAACTTGGAAAACATCTTCACAGTTAAAGGTTCTGATAAAGGCCTCATTTCTAAAATGTATAGAGAACTGACTCTAATTTATAAGAAATCAAGCCATTCTCCAATTGATAAATGGTCAAAGGATATGAACAGACAATTTTCAGATGATAAAATTGAAACTATTACCACTCATATGAAAGTGTTCCAAATCACTATTGATCAGAGAAATACAAATTAAGACAACTCTGAGATACCACTACACACCTGTCAGATTGGCTAAGAAGACAGGAAAAAATAATGATGAATGTTGGAGGGGATGCGGGAAAACTGGGACACTGATGCATTGTTGGTGGAGTTGTGAACGAATCCAACCATTCTGGAGAGCAATCTGGAATTATGCCCAAAAAGTTATCAAACTGTGCATATCCTTTGATCCAGCAGTGCTACTACTGGGCTTATACCCCAAAGAAATACTAAAGAAGGGAAAGGGACCTGTATGTGCCAAAATGTTTGTAGCAACCCTGTTTGTAGTGGCTAGAAACTACAAAATGAATGGATGCCCATCAATTGGAGAATGGTTGGATAAATTGTGGTATATGAATGTTATGGAATATTATTTTTCTGTAAGAAATGACCAGCAGGATGAATACAGAGAGGCTTGGAGAGACTTACATGAACGGATGCTAAGTGAAATGAGCAGAACTAGGAGATCATTATACACTTCGAGAATGATATTGTATGAGGGTGTATTCTGATGGAAGTGGATTTCTTTGACAAAGAGACCTAACTGAGTTTCAGTTGATAAATGATGGACAGAAGCAGCTACACCCAAAGAAAGAACAGTGGGAAACGAATGTTTGCTTATAGCCTTTTGAAATTACATCCTTTACCATCAATGTGGTAATTGACCTTGATGCCATTTTCATCCTTATTGAAGGTATCTGATAATATTGCAGAAAACATCATACTAAAAGGCATGAGAGCAAGAGCATAATCCTGCTTCACTCCACTGGTGACTGGGAAAGAGCATTACTTACAATCTGTGGAAGCATATCATTATGAAATTGATATGTAATACTGATAATATTTTTATGGCCTGTAAATTTTTTCCCAAAATTTTCCAAAAGCCCTCAAGATTGAGAATGCTGAGCATCTTCATCATATTAACAAACTTTGTGTGCAGACCTCATTTTTGCTCCTGGACTATTTCCTGGTTTTGTTAGGTAGCAAACATTATAGCAACTATTCCTTGGCCCTTTCTGAACCCACACTGGCTCTCAGAGAGATATTTCCAGATAAAGAATGAGCCTATTAAGGACT
The DNA here is from genome assembly GCF_016432865.1 of Antechinus flavipes. Lineage (NCBI taxonomy): Eukaryota > Metazoa > Chordata > Mammalia > Dasyuromorphia > Dasyuridae > Antechinus > Antechinus flavipes. Next base: position 399,181,091 of record NC_067398.1, read on the forward strand.
CTGGCAAGAATCTTGCTGGGAATGATAATGAAAGAGATCCCCCTGTGATTGGTGGAGGACAATTTATTTCCCTTTCCTTTATAGAGAAAGACAATGGAGGCATCCTTGAACTGAGGAATAATTTACTCTTATCATTTACCCAAGAAATTTTTTGTCAGATTTTATATGATTGATGGAGTCTCTGTCTTGCAAATGTCATCTGTAATAGGATCAGCACCTAGAACTTTGCCACGTGAGAGGAATTTAATGGCATTCAAAATCTCTTCTTCATTCAGAAGTTTGGCTAGAGAAGTTTTGAATTCCACATGAGGTTTATGATCAGTGACTTCAGCCTTGATTGATGATGGTCTTTTGAGAACACTATGGAAGTGTTGAGCCCATGATTCCAGGATAATGTCTTTATTACTAATCAATATAGCTCTTCAAAACTGATTATTTGGGATACAGCAATGATTTTTGGATGATAATTAGGGCATCCAAAATCACTTTGGATTGTAGCTCTCAATGTAACGTTGAATTTCATCTACATTCTGACTGAGGCAAGAAGACTCTATCTCTCTAAATTCTGTCTGCACTTTACTTTTAATGAAATTAAACATTACCTTCTTAGAGACAGATGAACTATATTGCTGGTAAACCCTGAAGAATTATTTTATATTTAACATTTTCTGAATTTCCCCATCATTTTCAATCTTGATTTTTTCAAGTGTTCTTCCCATATCAGGTAAATAAATGTGGTGCTGTACAATAAACTCTGAAAACTGCCCACTCCTTTTTTGCCTCTCTGTTTCCAACCATATGTTGGTTCAGCTTTCCTCCATGGTAACAATGAACTATTTAAGCTTAGAGAAGCACTCTAGTCTGTTAATATTGTCTTCTAGAAATCATCTTGTCTTTGAGCTACTACTTTTATTGAATGTAAATGCTTTGCTTCCATAAAATCAGTTACTCTCATATCTGATTTGTCTTTTCTCTTTACAATAATACAACCTATTAAATGCCAATATTTGTTGGTAGGGTGCATCTGTAAAATTTTGTTGTATTTAGGTAAATGGAAGACCATATTGATGCTGAGCTCATAAGACACACAAGTCTTCATAAGTAAGTGATCATTACTATTGCTGTTTCCTAGTCCATCCTTCCCAAAATCTTCCTGGCATGTCTGAGAGTTCATGACTACTCTGATATTAAAGTCACCTAGATTATTAAGGTTGTTCATTTTTTGGCAAATTAGTTTTAAAGGTCTATAGGTCTTAATAAATTTTCACATAGAGATGTATTGTAAGATGAGTTTGACAACATTTTCTCACTTACCTTATCACCTTTTTTCAAACAAATCCTTCATGGATTTGTTTTGCCTTAGAGATTATTTTTTTAATTATTTGCCTTATATATATATTTGACCAGGTCACTACCCTACTTAAATCCCTTCACTCTTTTCATTTTGGTTCTCAGTAAGACTTAAAAGTTCTATGTGTGAATTTCTCCATAGTCTAAAATCATTTTATTTCTCTTCTCTTAAATCAATCCATTTCAAAACTGGATCTCTATTTTTGTTGTTGTTGTTGTTGCTGTTGTTTGTTTTGAGTTTTTTGGGTGCAAGGTATAACATAATTTATTTTTGGAATTCCTATTCTTTGGACACTAATACACGGGCTACTTGTAAGCTTCCCCTAACTTCTCATTCAATAACAACATTCCATTGCTCTCAGATTCCAGAGAACAATCTTTTTATATCTTTAAATTTATTTGTCATGTGATATTAAAACTATAGTATTCTTCAAAAATATTGGAAGATATCAAAGACTATCATTGCTAGAATACATTTTAATTCAATTATAGATTTAACTTCATTCTTTCAGTTCATTCTGCACCAAATGAGGCACAACAGAGGAATTATTTTTATTGGAGGTATTTGACATGGTCATAGAGTATACCCTGAAAAAAAATCTGCTTAAAAGAATTATTGGTGAATAATGAAGTTTCAGGATGTTTCTGTTTACAGATAGCTTTATTCTGATTGCATCAAGATCCTGGAATCTTTAGGGTCTACTAATTCAGATAAAAAACATTCAAAATATGTTGCCTTAACAATTCATATTGGAAAAAAAAAAAGATAGCAAATGAAATCTGGATAATATTCTAATTGTTACATGTATTTACAAACATATTCCTTTTAACTACTCCTTCAATAAAGATATGTTGAAAAAGGATAAAAAAGAGACAGGTATCTATGATTAGAAATGGGGATATTATTGATTGCAATATGTTATGATGAATTGTACTTTAGATGATTTTCAGCTGCTCACTTTTGAAACCCACACTCCGTTTTTTAAATCATAACAATAATTTCCCAGTGGCTAGGAATAATAGTTTGACCACTTTTACTGGATACATGATTTCATTATCATAGAGAATTTTTGTAAGAACTTTCTCAATCAATGTAGACAAACACTTTGCTGAAATTATTGCTTGGAAGCAATAAAAGCCTAAGTAACTTTGCCAAAATCACACATCTAGTATAAGTCAGAGATTCTTGAACTCAGTTCTCTCTGATTCCAAGGCCAAATATCTGTCCAAACTATTCTGCTGCCTCTCCTAATTTAAACAATATTGCTATTTTAAATTAAAAAGACAAAAATCAAGAGACTAAACCATTAAAAAAAAAAAAACTCTGAAGTTTGTTTTCTGTACTGATTCAAGTCAATTAACCAGTTAACTAACCAAGATTATGGGGGATTAGAGAGAATTACATATCTTGATTTTGTGACATAGCATCCCTGGTGAAAATAACCATATTCCAAAGAATAAGTCTTGCCAGGTAAACTTCTAAAATGTTATTGATATTTTTACTTTTATGATGGGTTGGAAAAGTGAAATTAATAATTCAGTAATCAGAAGTAGAAATTGCTTCTGCATATTCCTCTGGAAAATCTAGAAAACAACTAAATGACCATATTTCATGCTTATTAAGCAAGATGTATTATGTAGAATTAGACTTTTTGATTTAAAAAAACAGTGTTTGAAATGGAAAATAGCATTTTAGGTACTACAATTTAAAAAAAAAAACAGACTTTCACATCTTTTTCTATGCTAAATATTCTTCTGAATGAATTCTTTAAAAATGTTAAACCTAATGTCAAAAAAACATTTGCTTCTTGTAAAAAAATAGTTATATAAATGAAACTTTCAATTTAAATGAAAAATCTATTATATTGATTAAATATGACAATGAACATGTGTATGTCATATTAAATGATTGTTAAAAATAAACATATTTATAAATAATTTTATTTCTAAGTAATGATTAAATTTTGAGATAATTTGATTCATAGGATTATAAAATCATATATTTGGAGCTCAAAGGAATATTAATGCACATCCAGGTGTAGAATTTGAGGTTCAGAATGGATCTCAATAATTATCTGATCCAACTCCAGCATTCTGGGAATGGAAAAAAAAAATAAGGTTTACTTAAAATAAGTATTTAGTTCAAGGTCATAAAGGTAGCACAATTTTCCCAGAAAGAAAATAATATAATGAAACAAAACAATTTTTTTAAATTGTCCTAATGATATGGTATAGTTTAAAATGTCTAATGTAAAAATATTTTGCATTAATTTTAGAATGAATTTATAGTAATTTAGCACATAGGCTAAAACAACAGCAGAAACAACAAAAAATAATCCACTCATTCAATTATTGTCTAATAAGGAGAATGATGCCAAAGTTGAAGGCGTCTCTCAATGGTAGTTGCAGCTTTACTAATGGAGATTTACAACTGAAGTTGGAACTTTCACTCTTGTCTGCTATAAAAGGTTGAGAACAATCCAATAACTTGAATTTTCCTGCTGCTTTTATTTTACCCCTAGCTTCCTTGTATGAAGGAGCTATTTGTTCCTATTCTTCAGAATATTGGAGAACAATCATGAACTGTCTTCATCTCCTAGTAAGCTTAATCAACAAGTTCTTTAAATCTTCCATGGTAGTGAGCTGCATTAATTAGGATTGCCATGAAGTGTGAAGTTGGAGGAAATGTTTGCATTTGATCCTCAATCAATGAAGAACAAATCAGCCATAAGCTAGAATGAAAACTCCATTGTTTCCTTGCTGTACTTGTTATCCATGTGTATAAGAGTTTCAGAAAATCACTACGTGTTATTTTCCTTTGATTTTCAGTGGGACAACATGCATCACATCAACTTAGAACCAGACAGAATAAAATGTGTTTTACTATCATTTAAATATTGTCAATATATCTTTACAGAGATGATTATTTTTCCTGAAGAAAGAAGTGCTGAAATGGGACTGATCAGACTAACAAATGAACACTGAATCATTAACTTTGCTGTATGAATGTATTTTTTCATGAATATTTAAAATCAGAAAATATAGGAAAGTAGAGGAAATAAGTGCCAAGGAATGAAAAAATGCTATTCATGAATGGAATCTAAACTAACTTTGAAAAAAAAAAAAAAAGCCCATTGTAAAGTCTTGACTAGATAGTTATTTTTTCCAATGATTATTGGGTTTCTATTTAAAATATACCTTCTTTTTTGTGAAACATTCTATTTTATATATCTTACAATTATTAACCCCACTTTTGATCATAGGTAGAAGTTATAGATATTGCAAATAACAGAACTATTCTGTTTGAGCCAGAATAAGAATAGATATTTCCCGTTTGTCTCTATATTATTGTAAAAAGGCAATTTAGAATGATGATACTCTCTGGATACTCCTAAATACAGTTACAAAATGTTCTGTTTATTTTGATGGCTTAAAATAGGTGAAGGCATTTTAAAATGTAGTAATAATACAAAAAAGAAACCAAAACAAAACAAAGCACTAGTTCTGAAGCAAGAGGCATTATTTCTTTGGTCTGCTGATGAGTGATTGTATCACCTAGGCCAAGAAACTACTCTAGATTTCATTTTACTCCCAGGTAAAATTAAAATATGATATTGAATGCTCCCCAATGTACTTTTCAACTGTTTTTAATATATAGATAGATAGATAGTATTAAAAATACATATATATATATTTATTTATTTATAATACACATAGCTTTATGAATCATATTGGGAGAGAAAAATCATAAAAAATGGAAAACCATAGGAGACAAAAAAAAAAAAAAGAAGTGAACAGAGTATGTGTTAATTTATATTTCCTCTCAATATGCCCTCCCCCCCCAAATGAAAATGGGATTTTCTATACAAAGTCTATTGGGATTTCCTTGCATTACTGTACTACTAAGAAAAACAAGTTTTCATAGTTCATATTCCTACATTCTTGTTGCATTTGTGTACACGCATTCCTGATTCTGTTTGTTTCAGCATTTTTGTGCAAATCTTCCCAGGTCACTCTAAAATCAAGTTGTTCATCATTTTTAGAACAATAATATTCCATTACCTGCATATGCCATAGGTTGTTCAGCCATTCCCCAATTGATGGACACATATCCATTTTCCAATTATTTGCTTTGGCAAAAAGAGCTGCTAGATTTTGCACATGTGGCTTCCTTTCCCTCCTTTATGATGTCCTTGTGATATAGACCCAGTAATAACACTTCAAGGGTCAAAGGCATAGCCCTTTGGGCCTAGGCAATGTACAGTTTTATAGCCCTTTGGGCATAGTTCCATATTGCTTTCCAGAATGGTTGGATCATTTTACAACTCCACCAACAATTCATTAGTGTTCCAGTTTTCCCACATCCCTTCCAACATTTGCCATTAAATTTTTCTGTCATCTTAGTTATCTGAGAGGTATGAGGTTATACCTCAAAGTTGTTTTAAATTGCATTTTTCTAATTAGTAGTGAGTTAGAACATTTTTATATGATTATAAATGACTTTAATTTCATTGTCTGAAAAATTTCTTTTCATAGTCCTTGATTATTCATCAATTTGAAAATGACTTGTATTCTTATTAATGACACAATTCTTTATATATTTTAGAAATGAGACCTTTATCTGAAACACAGTCTCTAAATTTTTTTCCCAGCTTTTTATTTCCCATTTAATTTTGTTTCTGTGGGTTTTGTTTGTGCACAAACTTTTTTAATTTAATGTAATTAATGTTGTCCATTTTTGCCTTTCATAATGTTCTCTAATTCTTCTTAGGTCCAAATTCAAAGATCTGAGAGGTAAACCATCTCTTGTTTTCCTAATTTGTTTATGGTATCACCTTTTATGCTCAAATCATGTCCCCAGTTTGACTTTATTTTGCTATGGGGTGTGAGATTTAAATTTATGCTGAGTTTTTGAAATATTATTTTTCAGTTTTCTCAGAAATTTTTGTCAAATAGTGAGTTCCTATTCAAGAAGCTGGAGTTTGGGGGTTTATAAAATTACTATAAGTCATGATTATCATATCATGTGTTTCTGAAATATTCCAATGATCTAACACTGTATTTCTTAATTAGTGCAAATTGGTTTTGAGGACTGATGCTTTCTACTATAATTTTAGATCTAGAAATGCTATCACTATCCCTGAATTTTTTTTAATTTCCTTGTTTCCCCCACTTATACTTATCTCTTCTCTTTTCCCCTTTCTCTCCTTCCCAGTATTTTGTTAGTGCCCACAGGCTCCCTCAAACAGCCCTCCCCTTTTGTATCCCTTCTGTCTTTTTATACTTCTGTTCTCCCTTCTATTAGCCTTCCCCTTTCCCCTTTCCCCCTTCTATTTCTCTATAGGATCAGAAAAACTTCATCATGAAGCTAAATGTTTCTGATATTATCTCTTTCAGACAAATATGACAAGAGTAAGATTCACACAGTGCTCTTCCTCCCTTTTTTCCTTCCATTGTAATAGGTCTTTTTGCCTCTTTTAAGATGTATTTAACTCCATTTCCCTCTTGTTACAATAGAATCTCCTTTCCTACTCTAGTTTTTTTTTTTTTAAATATCAAGAAAAGAAAATCAAATTATACTAGCATCCTCTAACTATACCAATAATCAAGGTACAGATCTCAAGAATTAAATATACCATCTTCCCATATAGGGACATAAGCTCTTTAACTTTTGAGAGAAAGTTATTTTTCCTTTCCTTTTTATCTTTTTATTCTTCTCTTGAGTTCTGTATTTGAAGGTAAGATTTTCTATTCAGCTTTGATAGTTTTCATGAGAAATAAATGAAATTCACCTATTTCAATGAATATTCATCTTTTTCCTTGAAAGATGATGCTCAATTTTTCTGGATAGTTGATTCTTGGCTGCAATCCAAGTTCTTTGTCTTTTGGAATATCAGATTGAATGCCTTTCAGTGCTTTAAAGTGGAAGCTGCTAGGTCCTGGATAATCCTTTTTGTGGCTCTTTGTCATTTGAATTGTTTCCTTCTGGCTGCTTGCAATATTTTCTCCTTGACTTCACAATTCTGAAATTTAGGTATGATGTTCCTTGGAGTTTTCATTTGGGGTCTTCTTTCAGGAGGTGATCAGTAAATTCCTTCAATGGCTATTTTACTCTGGTTGTAGGATATCGAGGCAGATTTCCTTGATGTGTTCCTGAAAGATGATGACTAGGCTTTTTTTTTTTTTTTCATCATGTCTTTCAGAAAGTTCAATAATTAATTCTTAGATTGTCTATCATAGATCAATTTTCTAGGTCAGTTATTTTTCCAATGATGTATTTTATATTTTTCTTCTATTTTCTTCAATATTTTGGTTTTCTTTGATTGATTCTTGAAGTCTCATTGATTTATTCAGTTCTATTTGCTCAATTCTAATTTACTGTGAATTATTTTCTTCAATTAGTTTTTTTAAAAATCTCCTTTTGCATTTGGCCAATTGAACTTTTAAATGAGTTGTTTTATTTATTGCTTTTTTTCATTTTGTAGATTCTGTTTTTCAATTTTTTTTTTCTTTTTCATATCTATTTTGTAAGGAGTTATATGCTTTTTCTAATTCATGAAATCTATTTTAAGCACTTTTCTTCATATAATTTGTTTTTTTCCCAAAATCTCTCACAAAGATCTCATTTCCTTTCCACATTTTTCTTGTAACTCTCTTTTAATATCCTTTTTGAATTTTTCCAAGAGAGCCTTGTGAGATGGGAACCAACTCATATCACCCTTTGAGGTTTCATCTGGAGATGATTTGCCTTTAGAATCCTCTGTTCTTCCCTTTCTCCATAAAAGCTGTCTATGGTCAGAGTTCTTTTTGCTCGTTTTTAAAGGTTGAGGTCTACTCTTAACGAAAAGGGATGACAACCACTTTAGTTTGCCTTGGGGTTGGTGCTGCTGACTGACTTCTGGTGCTAGATAGGCTGGCCAGGTCCAGCATTTTTTTGTGGTTCAAATGCTCACTATTTGCTTTTTGTATTTGCTTTGTGTATCTCACAGCAAATCTACTGAACCAGTGGCTTGTGAGCAGGACAGAGTAGACTAAAAGCTTCACTGTAGATTCCCCAGTGCTCAGAGGCCCCAACGCCTTTGCTCCTTGCCCTGCCTCCCTGCCCTGTATCTTGGCTCACAGCTTCTCCCGATGCCTGATTGAAACAGACCTTTTCTGAAATTGTTCCAAATTATCTTCTTCTAGAAATTGTTCTAATCCAAACATTTGTGAGTTCTGCCACTCCAAAACCAGTTTAGAGTCCTAATTGGATGTTGATCTGAGGAATACTAGGAGGAGCTCCAATAGAGACATGTCTACTCTGCCATCTTGGCTCCATCCTCAATTTTTGATTTTTCAGGAGAAATGATTGAAAGGTTCTTACATCATTGAAAATTCATTGTCTCTTTTTAAAGAAAATAATCAATCTAACTGGGAAGTTAATTCTTGAGTTGCATCAACAGGTCTTTTGCCTTCTGTAATATGGTATTCCAGATGGTCCAATGCTTTATTGTAGAAGCTGCTGGATCCTGGATAATACTGATGGTTGCTTCTTTATATTCGAATTGTTTTTGTCTGGGTGTTTTCAGTATTTTTTCCTTTGTAACAATGTTCCATAGAGTTTTCCTTGTAGGATCTCTTTCCAAAGGTGATTGATGGATTCTTTTAATGAATATTTACCCTATGTTTCTCAAATATTGGAATGGTTTTTCTTGATGATTCCCTGAAGAATGCTAACTAGGCTCTTTATTTGGTCACGGCCTTCAGTTAAGCCATTAATTTCTAAATTGTCTCTTTTGAATTTATTTTCCAGGTTGGCTGTTTTTCCAATGAGGTATTTAAAATATGCTTCCACATTTTCATTTTTTTTCCATTTGCTTGAATGATTTTTGATATCTCAAAGAATCATTAACTTTCATTTGCCCCATTCTTGTTTTAACATGTGATTTTCTTCAGTTCGTTTTTGTTTCTCTTTTTTCATTTGATTAATTCTGTTTTTGGAGGTATTTTCTTCAGTGGAGCTTATTTTCCCTCAGGGGACAAATTGTATTTTTTAAGGAATTGCCTTCCTTTTCCAAGCTATTCATTCTCTTTTGAATACTTTTCATTTTTTTTTCTAATTTTTTTCTTCTACATCTCTTATTTGCCTTTTACAGTCTTGTATGAGTATTTCCAAGAAGGCTCTTTGGGGTTGAGACCAATTCCTATCACTTTTCGATTTTCTTTGTGTCATTTTGTCCTGGAGTTAATGTATTGGTCTTTACTGTCTCCATAGTAGCATTCTATGGTCAAGGTTATTTTGTGCTGCTTGCTCGTTTATTTCCTTTTCGTTTGATATTTCCTCTTTTTAGTTTTTCACTTTTATGGTCAAACTCTGCTTCTGTGGTAAAGGGGATATTTTCCTAAGTTTCCTGTGCTTCTCTAAGCCTTGACATCGAGTGCAGGGGCCCCATGTGTTTGCAAGAGATAGCTTTATCTGCTCTTTGCAGAAAATCTTGTTTTGAAGAATTTGTCTTTTGAGTTGGGACTGAGTACTGCCCTACTGGTTTCCTCCACTGCTGAGTTAGGACCAAGGGTCTCAGTTATTGATCTACTGAGGTTAAAACCCTCTCAATAGCTTTCCCAAAGTCTGTCTGAGCTGAGTTGAACATCTCTTCCATTCCAGGGAGAATGAGCTTTCTTGAAGTTTTTTCAAATCTACCTTGAGCTGGAGAGTTCTTTCATTCTGTCTAACTCTGTTCAGGGGGTTGGTTTCATGTGGTTCTAGAGAATAACTGGGAATGCTAACAAATCTTCATGGCTTCACTTTGCCATCTTGACTTCACCTCCAGAAGTCCTACTTTTCAATTTGTAACCCAATAATATTTCAATGAAATGTGTGGGCTCCCTTGAGAAACAAGGAACCAAGCTGCAAGATGTAAAGAAGAAAGCTTCAGAAAGAATTGGTGATGGAAAACATAAATAATGTAACAGCTGTCTATTTCATGAAAAGAAAAAAGCCTGTTATCTACAAGATGGACAGACACAAGAAAGACCCTGAACAGCTCACAAATAAGTTGAGACATTTGAGTTCTTGTTTTCATTCTTTCAATGTTTCCCTGATACTAGTGGATACCCAAAATTTAACAGGAAAATGTAGAATAAGAAATGAGGTCCTGAATTCAAATCCTTATAGTTTGAACTTTGTAATCAAATGGTCTTGGATAACCCATTTCTCTTCTTCCTGATATATTATCTTTATCTGGAGAATGAAGAATGGGCTTCCCTTTCAGTGCTAATCCTAGTATATAATAGAAGATGAGCTATGATGCTAAAAATTAGAAGCACTCCTTGATAGAAAGACTGTTAATTCCTCAAAAAATAAGGAATTTTCAAGAAATAAATTAGCATCTTTAATCTAAAAAGGATATGAAGAGAGCTTAAAGAGAGCTTAAATAGAATGAGCTACAGTTTGTGAGAAAATTGTAAAAGAAGTCTGTGGGGCAAGGTAGAACAAAAAAGCAGAGCCTCATAAAAACAAGTGTTTAGATAAGTGTATCCTTATTTTATTAAAAATAATGATTTAATTCCCAATTCTAAATTTATTTCATTTTTCTCTGTTGCACCAAATAGTATATTAAGTTGCCAATATGTGAAAACTACAAGTTAAGAATAGATTTTAAGTTAATAAAGAAGCCAAATTTTATATAATAAATATAATTAGAATATGGTATTGTCACATATAAAGGAAACTAAAATCTTTTTCTCCCTTCTAAGCTCATCTCAAATATTTACAAAAATGTGAGGATTTTCCTAATAGTCCTAGTCAGTAGGCCTCTTCTGAAATTACCTGGTATTTATTTTGTAAGCATTTATATATACTTCTATATATGAATGCCTTTTTCTTCAATAGAATTTGAGAAACATTTTTGTCTTTATATTTTCCAACTCTATCATAGTGTCTGGTACATAGCAGTTCCTTAATATAAATGTTAGTTAATTAATTAACATACTATTATTTCTATTTATTTAACAGCCCCAAAACTTGGAGTTGAAGGATATTGCTATGATAACATTGACTTTATTTCTATATCAGTAACAAAAGCATTGTGAATTATATTGGTCTGAGAGTATCCATCTTAATTTTGTTGAGGAAGCAGTCTGAATAAAATAAAATTTGGGAATCAGAAGAGATAAAATGATATGTTATATTTATCTGACATTTTGTATGCTTCATTTCATTTGGGATATAGATGAAGCAGGACAGTATTATCATCAGTTTAATTTTACAAGCTAACATGGTCATAACAAAGCCAATTATTTCAACATCTGCAACAGTTTGAGATATCCAGGATTTAGTAATAAAGGTCCTGAATATTAAAGAAAACTTCACTGCTGACAGTGCTGACAGGAACAATACAGAAATATTTTCTTCATCTGTAAAAACTTCCAAAACAGTAAACATCACATTTTGATTCCCAAAGAATATTAATGTTCTCTTGCAAGAAGTTAGTGAGAAATGATCTATCTGAGGTCAATAAAATTAACAATAAGTTCCAGACATATGTCATATAGCGATCAATCCTTGATGCACTCATTAAAGGTTTGTAACCACTGTTTTTGACAAGACAACACTGACTCTAATTAAGATACTATTCTGATACGTATTGGAATATTTTATATTTAGTGAAGGCTTAGCAAGTTCTACGTATTATTGCAATCATTATTGATTGCAATAAATATTGAAATAAACAATGAGAATGTGGTACTGTATGAATGAATGAATTCATTCAAGTCAAATATTTTACTGAAAAAGGAAAAATGAGTTGATCCGTTTTGACTAATGATTGCACTGTTATGAACTGTTTTTTTTTTTTTCTCTCTCTAAAATTTTTCCTACTCTTTTCTTTTGGTGGGACATGATAATATTCTTGTGTACATTTTAGATTATATACCAAAATCCCTAAAAGCTATTCCTTTAAGTTCATAGGCTAATAGCTCTCAAGCTGTGAGTCTAATCTGCTCATTTCACAGATGAGAAAACAAAGGTAAGGTTTGCAAAATAAAACCAAGAACATTGATTTGGTGGGATCACGTCTCCTACTAACATTTTCATATGGTCAAAATCTGCTTAAAATTAACATGAAATACAGGAGATAGGAATGGCAAAAAAAAAAATATCTGACATATATATATATACATATATATATATATGCACACTTTATAAATGCAAAACTTTTTAAATAAAATAATTTTTAAATTTAAAGAAATCCCAATAAACAACTATTTCAAACCTCACCCAAAAATGAAATCCCTGGAAATTAAAGTCATATTCACTGGTTTGCAGTTTGAAGAATTTGTTATCTTCCTTAAAAAAAAAAAAATGCGGAGAAGTTAACATTAGTCTTTCTCCATTCCCATGCTACTTCTTCATTTCTGGGTGTCTATTTTACATATTACTGCCACTGACTAAGTAATCATTTCTGCCAGTGAAGATATATGATATAATTGAATTCCTACAGTAATCCTATAAGCAGACAGGGAAATTGAGTATTTTTATCATTTCTATTTTTCAGATGAAGAAGATGAAGTTTTAAGAATATTCAATGACAAGGGCAAAGCAAAGGGTTATAAAAATCTGAATTCAAGAGACTAGTTATGGGATATTAAAAAAGAAACAAAAAAAAACCCCTTATATTCTTGAGTCTATTTCTTAATCTCCAAACTGAGCAAATTTTGAATAGATGCTTAAACTTCCTTCTACAATAATCATTTTTGACTCTCTATCTATCTATCTATCTGACATGTCTATGTTTGTCAAACTTGAAATGAAAGTAACCTCGGGAAAAATAAACCATTTCATCTTAGAGTTCATGACGGTTAAAAAGAAATTTGTACGTATTCTGATATAAACCTCATATTTTAGAAAAAATCACTTTATGTCATTTATAAAATATAATTATAATTATATGGCCTAAAAGTCTACAGAAGAAGATATCCTCCAAGTTATGATAATAATGAAGTTCAAATTTTGCAAACAGAAGCCAGAAAAGAATAGGGAGAAGACAATTTATTAAAAGAATGATAAGATTTCACATAATTAGCATGATTAACTTGGATTTGGCAAGATGACATTAAGTACAGGTAACTGAGAATTTTTTTAAAGAAAAAGCATTTATTAAACATATAATGTTCCAAGCTCCATTCTAAGCACTAGGGATATAAAAACAAAAGAACTGTAATTTTTGTCTTGGAGTAATATCAATTATTTCCTTTCTTGTTTGTTTGTTTATTTTAACCCACATTGCTAATATGAATTATGTTGGGAGAGAAAAATCAGAGAAGAAAGGAAAAAAAAATGGGAGAAATGAAAAAAAAAAAAAAAAAAGGAAGTGAACATACCATGTGGTGATTTACATTCAGTCACCTTAGTTCTTTTTCTAAATGCCTAAATGCAGATGGCATTTTCTGTCCAAAGTCTATTGGAATTGCTTTGGATCACTGAATCACTGAAAAGAATCAAGCCTTCATAGCTGAGGAGTGTAGATTCTTGCTGTTATTGTGGGTATTCTTGGTTCTGCTTGTTTTATTCAGCGTCAGTTCACGTAAATCTTTCCAAGTCACTCTGAAATCAGCTTATTCATCTTTTTTTTTTTTTTAACTGAACAGTAATATTCCATTATCTTCATATACCAAAGCTTATTCAGCCATTCCTCAACTGATGGCATCTACTCATTTGCAGTTCTTTGCTATCACAAAAAGACCTGCCACAAACATTTTTGCACATGTGAATCCTTTTTCCTCCTTTATGATTTCCTTCTGATATAGACCCAGTAATGGCATTGCTGGATCAAAGGGAGATGCAGAGTTTTATAGACCTTTGGTCATAATTGCAGGTTGCCCTCTAGAATGGTTGGATCATTTCACAACTACACCAGCTGTTAAGGACCATGCCTAGATGAAGGGGCAGGTCAACTGGAGAATGGCTTAATTTTTTTTTTTTTTTTTAATAAATTAGAGTCAATTCTCTATATATTTTGGAAATGAGGCCTTTATCAGAACCTTTGACTGTAAAAATGTTTTCCCGGTTTATTGCTTACCTTCTAATCTTGTCTGTATTAGTTTTGCTTGTACAAAAACTTTTCAATTTGATATAATCAAAATTTTCTATTTTGTGATAAATAATGATCTCTACTTCCTATTTGGTCATAAATTCCTTCCTATTCCACAGGTCTGAGAGGTAAACCTATTCTCTTTATAATTTTTACATATAAATTGGATCAAAACTTGGATAGGAGGCATGAAATTCACAAAAGTTAGGAAAGATATCTAACCAAAAAAACCACATTTATTTATTAACTATTTTATGCCATAAACTGAGCTATGTCCTATAAGTTCTAGTAGTTTCTAACCTAATAAACTTCTACTGAATGACAAAATTCAGGATCCTAATGAACCCAACTGGCTGCAACTATTGATGAATCTAATTGTTGTAGTTTGTTTTCAGTCATATTGAATACTTTTCGTGACCCAATGTTTGGGTTTTCTTGTCAAAGATCCTTGGAATAGCTTGGCATTTTCTTCTCCAGCTCATTTTATGGATGAGAAAATTAAAGTTAGTCAGATTAAGTGACTTTCCCAACATCGCACAACTAGTAAGTGACTAAGGCCAAATTTGAAGTCAGAAAGATGAATCTTTCTGACTCCAGGCCTGCACTTATCTCCTGTGCACTTAGCTGCCCTGATGAATTTAATAAGATGAAATTTATTTCAATAATTTTATTTCTATGGATCACCATCATGTTGATGCTCCCAACAATTGTACAAATGAAAATGTATTCATGCCTTCTCATCCTTGTTAGGATTCTTACAAGATACTAAGTAAGTGGAATTGATGAGATAATGATTCTCTAATTTACATGTACTTAGTACTTACTGTAATTCCACAAGATTCACACCCTTAAGAGAGCATTATAAGGAGAAGTCCCAGGGCCAAAGAACAGAAGCCCACTAGAAAGTCTCGGAGGAGGAGACATTCATTCTATCTTCTACCTTTGTGCTGGCTGGAGACTGAAGCTGGAGAGGCAAAGGACTAGCAGCAGCAGCTCTCGGAACCGAGACTACAGAAGGCCTCTAAGAAAGCTAATCAGGCCATAGAAAAGGAGATAAAACTTGGAAAGAGACAATAAAGGATTTTGACTTTAACTCCTGGCTGCATTTGGGGTGATTACACGGAACTGAAACTAAGGCTGCTCCCAGAGCCCTCCAAGAAATCTGTACCCAGAGAAGATTATATTTTAGAGAAGAACATTACACATCCTGTGGAACTTTAAAAAAATATATCATATCCTCCTTGAGTGTACCTACAAAACTTGATTTCAGCCATTTAGCAGTAAAGAAATTAACAGTGTAGCAACTAGACTCCCATACTTTGTTCCCATTACATGACTAACCTTTTTCAGATGATATAACGTTTTGTAAAATCATGTATGTCCTATTTGTGCATAATTTATCATTGGCTATATTTTGTTAGCGATTTACAATGACCATCTTGTTCCCTAGTAATCTATTTGTGACTTGAAATTGGAGTACTTTCAAAATTATGGTACTGAACAATCCAAAGTCATATATATTGCTGGAAAAATATTAATATTAAAAGTTGGATTTTTTTTCAGGATGAAGTTTAGAATCTTTGAAAACACTTGAATTTCCCAAATGTGATTCATCCTGTTTACTTCCTCCTTTTTTTGTTCTGGATTCATTTCATTGTGTACTTGCAGTGTCTGCCAAAGATATATATAATAATAAAGCAAATAAATGAACTAGCCAAGATATATTCACTTGATGGAAAGTCTATCTAACCAATTACTTTAATAAACTTGGCAATAGTACTTTTCATCTTTTTTATTTTGATTTTCTGTGTGCTTAGATTTAACAATTTTAAGTAATTAAGCATGCAACTTCCTAAGGCTTAATGCAATCAGCATGTTATCCATAAGATGGAATTTTTTTTTGTTCTTTTCAGGGTTCAAACTGACTATATCCCATGGCAGTGATCAGCATGAAACTTCTTGCTTAAAGCTTCACCTAATATTAATAAGAAAACATTAAAAAAAAACAACTAAAAAAATCAAAGAAAATTCTTTTTTGTATATACATATAAATATAAAATGATCTTAATATTTTGCTATATTGAATCTAATGATCTTTAAAAAAATAACTAATAAACATAATTGGAACTTTGCCATTTCTGTATCTTACAGGAAATTGTGCAATTGTAAAAATATGATTTTCAAAAGAATTTTGCTGATGCAAAATGAAGCGAATAGAGCAAGGAAAATGTTGTAAAGAGTAAAAGCAATATTATTCTGGGAAGAATTTTGAATGGCTTTGCTATTTTCAGCTATATAATGATCTAAAATGATCCCAAGGAACTAATGATAAAGCCTCCTATCCATCTCCATAGAAAGAACTGATATTGTTTGAATAAGACTAAAACATGACATTTTAATTTCCTTTGATTCTTTTTTAATTCAAGTCTTCTTGTACAAAATCACAAATACAGAGTTGTTCTACATGATTGCACATTTATAACATGTATCTGATTACCTTATCTTGGGGAGTAGAGAGGAGAGAGAAGGAAGGAGAAGAGCAATTTGGAGCTCAAAACTTTAAAAAATATTAAAAATTGTTTTAATATGTACTTGGGGTAAAATCAAATGTGCTAAAAAGAAAAAATAGGAATAAAAAAAGAACATTCCTTAGGAAAATCAATGCATTCTCTTCTTAAACCTTCATAAATTCTTCTTATTACAAATATGAATTATTTGCATAAATTTATGTATAGTTAAGAAAGTATGTTCATGAGTTGATAGTTACTAGTTGATAGTTGCTCTTTTTTTTTATTTTTTTATTTTTTTTTTAATTTTTATTTAATAATTACTTTATGTTGACAGAATCCATGCCAGGGTAATTTTTTTTACAACATTATCCCTTGCTCTTGTTTCTGTTCTGATTTTTTTCCCCTCCCTCCCTCCACCCCCTCCCCCAGATGGCAAGCAGTCCTTTATATATTGGATATGTTGCAGTATATCCAAGATACAATATATGTTTGCAGAACCGAACAGTTCTCTTGTATAGGGAGAATTGGATTCAGAAGGTATAAATAACCCAGGAAGAAAAACAAAAATGCAGATAGTTCACATTCGTTTCCCAGTGTTCTTTCTTTGGGTGTAGCTGCTTTTGTCCGTCATTTATCAATTGAAACTCAGTTAGGTCTCTTTGTCAAAGAAATCCACTTCCATCAAAATATGTCCTCATACAATATCGTTGTCGAGATAGTTGCTCTTAATTAGCGCTTCCAACTGTTTTCTATTCTACTGTAATTTGTTATTTATGCTGTATATTTTGTGAACTGAACTCTCATTGCTTATATCTGTGTCCACTGCTGACTGAATCTATCAAGTTGATATATTATTTCATCCAGCTGCTCTTCCCATCTTCTTTTTCTCCAGTGTCATTTCTATTTCATTTAGCATCACACTCAGTACTGAGATATTAATCTCTAAATAGCCATCTAATTTTTATAGATAATGAAAACAGGATACTAGAGAAATAGTGTTAGATATAATTCTGTTATTTTTATTTGTTTCCAATTTGCCAGGTTCCTTTTTAATATTATTTGTACCTTCTAGCTCGGTTGAATGTCTTAGTAAACTTTCTATAAACTTGTTTTGGCCTCCCCTACTTCATGCTGTTTTGTAAATCAACACTAGTCTTCCATAATTTTGTACAAAGTTTGTATAGTAAACTAGTGTTGTCCTACATTGCTTTGTTTCTGTGATTAGTAAGAAAATCATATGTGTAGATATGTGTGTATCTACACAAGATACTCAGTTATATCCATTAGCTACCTGTTTGACATTGGGCTGATCATATAACTTTACTAGGTTTCAATTTCCTCATTTTTAAAGATAATTTACTTGGTGTACATAATTTGCAAATCATTTTCAAATTCTAAAATTTTATACTTTATCCTGTTGTTTAGCTTAGTCATCAGTCCAGTAATAATGTTTCTTATCTTTTACTTAAATAGCAAAAAAAGAGCAACAAAAAGTTTACAAATTACTAACAGTTAAATAATTACATTGTTGACTCAAAATATTATCTAATTAAATTTTATGATATTACTCAGTGCTCATTGGACATGATGCTTTCTGACTTCCTATATTTGAATAAAATCTTTGATTTATTATTTTTTTAAAATAAATGTGCTACCAAAAATGTGCCATGGAAAAACAAAATAACAAATACATCATCTACATAACTTATATAGGTGGAAATAGTAAATATAGCATCTACCTCCTCATTTCCATTATATAGAAAATAATCTTTATTCAGAGCTTCCTTATTTTTTCTTAACTACTTAGACAACCTTAGGGATTCCTCATTATCTGTAGAATAAAGTGTGTAGTACAAGGTTTCTTCAGTGCGGTCACAACTTGATGTGCCCAGTATTATTTTTGATTTCTTCCCAACAAGAAATCTCTGCTTTTCTCTAATTGTTCTTCATTCCCTTCTTAAGCTTTCTTGCCCTTGCCTCATTTTTTTCATTCTGTTCATTCCTCTAGGAATGCCCTTCCCTTGAATTTTGATTTGTTTTGATTCAAGGCCTAGCTCACATGCTTATTCATTCACAAAGCTTTCTCTAATCTCTTCAGTTATACATTATCTTGTTTTAAAAATCCCTTTAGTGTATTTTTGTGATTCTCTTAAAGCCTTTCTATCTTCCTACCACTCCTTCTTTACTTTCACTTACAAATATTTTCATTATGTCTTATTTTCCTTACTCAATTTTAAACTACATGAAATTGGAATTTTATTTTATTAATTTTTATTACTTTACAGTAGTTTTCATAGTGCTTTGTACATAGAAGTTACCAATATTTATGGGCAGTTTTTCAATTAAATAGATTAAAATTTCAGGTTTCTTAAAGCACACTATTATCTACCAAATGACAGACTGGTCTGGTTATTAAAAATAGGAGAAATATAAATCAAAACAATTCTCAGATTTTATCTTAAGGAAATTGTCAAAGATATGGCTATTAACTGTTAAAAGGGATGTGGAAATTCAGGCATATTAATAGTTCTATTTTTAAACTTTATGTATATGACTCTCACATCTATGTATCTAGTCTGTATTTCTCTTTTGATCCCCCCAAACTACCTACTGAATATTTCATAATTATATTCTATGTTTATTTGTTTTTTTTTAAATTCAAAACAGAGCTCAGTGCTCAAGTGCATAACTGAAGGGAACAGCCAAGAATGTTAGAAATTGTAAAATGACGTAGCTGGTTAGATGGGCGGTTTTCTTTTCAGATGAATTTGTATTACTAGAATTGTAAAATCAAGCTATGGAAGTTTGCTCATCATGGGATGAATAAAATAGTATCTTTTGATTTAGGCTTCTATTTTCTGTGTCAGTTCTAACATGGAAGAAGACAGAATCAGTTTCTCTTTAAGTACTGTGGAAGAAAAGTGATTGCCCTGATCATTCTCAAAGATATCCTGAGTTTCCCATCCTGGGCTGGGTCTTCTTAAGGAAGGACATAATATCTGAATGCTCACTTTAGTTCAGCCCAGTTACAGAAGCTCTGTTTCCACCCCAATTATGATGGTATTGTGATTTTGGGCAAATTATTATACTGGTAATTTGTGGTGCATTTGACAAGAAAACTGCACATGGATCAGGAAGATATCAGTTTTCCTGACAATGACTTGATTTACCCTTTGCCTTACATGTTCTCTACCATGCCCCTAATATATGAAATACTAATGTTCATGTCCTAATCCAAAATTTGTTTTGAATATATAATGAATTTAAAGCATAGAGAAATTAAATGATAACAAATTTGTGATATATAATTTGTGATAGAGCAGTCAAAATCAGATTCCAGAAGTCTAATCTAGTATTCTTGTTACAATTTCAGGCTGACTTCTCATAGTATTTCTACCACTTCTTTCCAGATCATGTCTCAGTGTTTTAGTTTTTAAGCTTAAATTTTATCACAAACTAATAAAAGAATTAAAGTTATACTGGAGCAGCCATATATCTTATTTTTATGAGCATAAGATATTTTTATGAGCAGTTTACTTCATTGAACTGTTATTGCTCTCTAGACAGAGGAAAACAAATAATACACTTATTCATTCACTCATTCATTCATTCATTATTCAACAAATATGTTTTATTTAAAATTTGCATGACACTATCTTAAGTATTCTAAATGTAAAGATAAATAATACATAGATTCTGCCACATAGAATTTGCACATTTTCAATATTAGTTTTGAGAATATTTAATTTTTATTTACTTATTATATTTGAGGCGGTTTGGAACTAAAATGTTCTAGTTAGAATGCTGAAACCTGTAGCATATTTTACTTAAGTAATCAAAGATCTCTTTAATTAGAAGCCAAAGGAAAGATTCCAATTTTGCTCTGCTTCTTGGTTATTTTGGTGACATATACATAGTTTCCCTTAATTAGCCCATCATGAATCTAAATTTAGCATAAATTGTAGCATAGTTTATTTATAGTCTATTTAACTAAGGTTTGTTTTTTTTTTTTCCTAAAGAGCGTATAAGATTGTGATTCCACTTTAAAAAGTCTGTTCAATATTTAGACATTGAAAAAAAACTAGATGATATTATCAAACTACCTTTTTTAAAACTTTAATAACCTACAAGGACATGAGATTTAAATATATAAATGAAATTTTCTTTGTCAGTCTGTTGTAATTTTGTTAATAAAATATTTATAAGAATCATAATTATGATTCAGGGATTTTTTTCTACTTCTTAAATCTGTTCTTAAGCATAATAAAACAAGTTTCTACCTCTATAATTTCTGTTGTTTGTTAGAACTTTTGTGTTCAGCAGTTAGCTACCACTTGAACTTGATCCTTGCATAACATTATTTAAGGATGATATAATTTTTCTTGTGGATATTTGATTTAAATTTATGTATTCTGATTTCTATAAGTGGAAGGAACAGACTAATATACAGATGGAATCAAAAGAAAGAACTAAGGAAGGGAGAGAGGAAAGAATAGAAAAAAGAATACAGAATGAGGGAAAGGTAGATGGGCAGAAAGACACAATGGTGATTCATTTCTTGTGAAGTGAGAAATCCTTCCCTTCGATAGTTTACATATTTGTCTGTTTTGGACAGAGAACTATTGAGTTACATCATTTATTTTGATTAATTATCTAATCTGTTTCAATGATCTATTTAAAAAATAATCAGGAACTATTTTGATAATTATAGCTTCAAAATACAATTAAATATATGGTGTTACATTCACTTTTATTGCTCCTTTAAAAAGAAAGAAAATATTTCTTTTGATACAATAAAAATTTTGTGCTTTCAAATAAATTTGGTCATTTTGTCTAGCTTTATATCATAACCAGTAGTTTGATTATCTGCACATTAATTTAGGTTATATTTTTGTTTGTATTCTATTGGCCTAATTTAAAAATAATAAATTTGCTTTAAGTATCTTCCTAACATTCAATCAAAATGTGATTCATTAAACAGCTACAATGTGTTGGAGAGACAAATACAAAAATTATGTAATCACTATTCACATGAAGATTAGCTGTTAGATTTAATAGCAAATGTAAGAAACAGATTTCTCTTATTTCCATATTAATTGCAAAATCTACTATTTTCTATTACAAATTGTGTTTTCTTTTGGCAAGAGCACATGTGTTTTATTCACACACATATATATGCATACATATCTCTAGACATATAATATTTATTCTTTTTAGGAAATCTGTTTTTAAAGATTTGTTTTTGCTTCTTTTGATATAAGTATTTGATTTCCATGTACTGTTGTCTTGAAAATTAACATTTATATTTTCCTCCTAATATTAATTCATCCCTGCACACTTGGTAAAATTCTTGTTAACAGGTAGTAAATGTTTGCTGGAAATACTATTGTAATCTTATTTTTTTAGGATTTTACTTAAAAATATCCAGTGATATTCATTAAAATTTTTATATGTTGTTCTTTGTTTAATTTATCCTTCCTTAGATATTAGAACTATGTTTATCTTATTAATAAGTTAGTATATTTTCTTTCCCAATTGTTATCATGGAGAATGAGGCTCACTTTTTTACTCAAGCTAAAAGTATAGAAGACACTACAGACCTGAACTCATTGTTGATATCATGGGAGATGACCTACTTTGTTTGAGACCTAAATTGGTTGATATCCCCTCTCCATCCTTCCTTCTTTCTATGCCAGATTTACCTTGAATACCCAAGGATTTAGCCAACTTATCTGGCATTTTTCAAGTTGAAATTAATTTGTGTATCATGGATCTTTATTGGTTTTTTAAAAAATATTTCATAGAATTCACCCATAACTCTTATCTGGACCAAAATGCACACACCATGACACATTTTAAGAGTAGTTTTATGTTGAATATATATTCACTGAATTGGATTTGTTGCATTATTTCACTCTGTTAATTTCAGTGTTTAATATTTTTTGTATACAACAATACTTTTTTTTGACAATAATACTTTTCTATTGAATTCTTTGTTTTGCTACTATCTATTCACATATTACACTTTAGATTAAAACAGTTTTACTTTTTTAAATGTTTTTTTTTAGATTTTGGGAATTTTATTTTTCTTTATCTTTTGAATTGTTTCGTCAGAAATGTGTTGATTTTGTTAACTATTTAAAAGAAATATTTTAAAATGTTATTTATCATTCTTATGCACCTGTGTTTTCAGTTTTATTTATTTCGGCTCTAATTTTTTAAAAAAAAATTCTCCTTATTTTTAAAAAATTCTCTAGATTGTCCTGAAAATTTTATACTTAATTCTGTCTTTTGAATTTTGTTGGTGCATACTCATAAAGATAATTCTATATAAATATTCCAATGCATTGTCTGTTATCTAGTTATTTAATTTTGTCATTTGTTCATTAAGCCGATCAATATTCCTAATATAATTATTAAATATCCATTTAATTAGCTCTTTTATATATTTACTTATACTCCCTGTGATAATTATTATTTTTAGGGCATTTCCTTCTACAAAGGATATATCCAGCATTTCTTCTTTTGACATGAATTTATGATGTCACTGTGCCCTAGCTCATAGTCTGTTTTTTAAAATCCTTTGTTATATAAAGAAATGTGTAGATTATATCACCTTTTTATTCAAAAGAATTAATCTTTAATTTGTGACTTCTATGACAGTTTTTCCACTTCCATAGTTTCCCTTTTATTTGCCTTTCTGTCATAATTATTTAATACTGATAGAAAACAATGGAAGTATCATATAAATATTATATTATCTATGGCTTTTTGTATTCACTATGGAAACATTGTTTAATAGCATTGTTTCATTTCCAATCTTCCACATATCTATTTATCTACATATACGTATTTCCCATGTAATATGGTATTTTCTTCCATTAGAATTAGAATATAGGATATATTGTAAGTTTCCTGAAGACAATGACTATCTTGTTTTCTTATTTATATTCATTTCTCCAGAGCTTTGGAATGTTGCTGGAACATAATAACTACTTAATGAACATTCCATCCATTATAGAAGAGGTGAATGAACATGATTATTTTAAGACTTTGGAAAACATCTCAGAAAAGTAACCTTAGAGTCAAAAGAAACAAAAATATGAACAACAACAAAACAGATCTAAAAGATTATAATATAGAGACTATAATATAAGTATATAAGTATAATTTCTTACTCTCCCTACTAATAACAATAGAATAAGCTTTACTAATTATAACTTAAAGGATGCCTTCTCCATTTTAGGAATTTGTTGCCAACACAGGATATTCTGAAAATGATTAACCACGAGAAATAAATTATCATGGATTAAAAAACAAAACAAAAACAAATAAAACAACAACAACAAAAGGCCTATTAGTAACTCCTGTGCCTCCCAATTTCCATTTTGCCATGGAATGACACCATTTGATCGTGTATTTTAAATGCAACTCAAAATTATAATTTCTTTTACTCTAAGAGGCTAAAGTTTCTACTGACCAAAACAATCTTCCTAATTGTACTAATAAATATATTTTTCTTTTGGTCTATTTACTTTTTAAAAGCCTTCCTTTACCCCCACACATTTAGCAAATTTTGTAGTAGGTTAAATCCTCCTTGAGTCTCAAAAATCCAATGAGTTTTTTAACCTTCACAGACAACTCTGTTAATATGAAGCTTTTAGCTTTTAGACCCCCCCTCTCAGAATAATGCTTTTAAATGCATAAAGCAAATTAAATGAGACTACAAAGGAAACCATTTATAATGAAATGCAATTAGATTTTTTGTTTGGTTTTTGGTGGTGATATTTATAGACCTCAGATTAAGAATTTCTAATCAAAGTCATGTTTAAGAAACTTTAATCCTCTCTACTCATCTCTATACCTCTCAACCTTCTGGTTTTTGTTTTTTGTTAAATTTGTCTTTCTTTTTGAAGAACATGCCTTCAATATTCAATAGTCATGATTCAATTACTTAAGCCCCTAAAATCTTCAATTTCATTTCCAATTCTTTTACATACTTTATGAATATATTTTATTTAGATTCTTTCTGGTAATATTAGGAATTATAAAAAGTGGTGGCAATTATTAAATTTAATAAGTATTTGGAGTCTTTTTGCCACATCATGGATGTATGCTCCAGAAAGACAGAAGATAAATGTCATCAGACCAACTAATTTATTTTTTTTTATTATTCCTCATCAAGGAATCAAAAATTACCATTAATGTTTCTTCTTCAGTAATGGTCATTTTTGACCCTCTGACCCTTGAACTAGTAACCCCTTTGAATATACATCATGTTTTTGTTACATACTTGAAAAAACATTTAGATTTTTATAGACTTTTCTATGCTCACTTATCACCAAATAATGGCTTTCAATGCACACAAGCCTAAAAACTGGTACCTTTGTTGTGACAATTTCAAATCATGTGGAAATTTTACTAAGGTTGGAAAGTGCTTCATACAGCCCACTGCTCATAAAGATGTTTCAGGATACAATCAGCTTCACTCTTTTACTGGAGCTATAAAGGATACATTTATAAGCTTTTGACAGATATGCATAAATAATATACTGCATTTAACCATATACCTGTGCTATCAAATGCAGTGTTTCAACAAAGTATGTGCACGGTTTGAATGTTAAAGCATTTACAGATGTAGATTGAAATGTGTTCAGTTACTTTAATATATAGACTAGTGATGGATCAAACAATAGTTAAACAGCATGTGAAGGAGAAATAATAACACTAATCTCCGAATTTTAGGCACAAGTGTGAGAGAAATGATTTTTATTAATTTGACATTATTCTAAATCCAAGCATTTCTAGCTTAGATAGAGAAATATCCAAACTGACATATTCTCTACCATACCCTCAGGCATATATCTCTCTAACCCAAGAAAATTTAAGGTAACATTCATAGGAATGTTGAACAGGGGAAAAATCACTATATGTAAAAAATACAGGTTTTAGTAAAAAAATACTCACTTACTCTTCTACAATGATTAAAACTTGTTGATTCCCCTTGGGGAAGGAAAGAATATCCTCCCAATGATTAATATGCTAATGAGTTTTGAATAGAAAAGAAGTCATTTTCCCTAACCATAGCATTTTGTTGTTTAGTCATGTTCTTATGACTCTTCATGATTCCTTTCAGAGTTTCGTTGGCCAAGATACTGCAGAGGTTTGCCATTTCAACCTCCACTTTATTTTAAAAATAAATAATGGCAGCAAACAGGGTTAAGTGATTTACCCAATGTCACACAACTGGTAAATATCTGAGGCCAGATTTGATCTAAAGATTAGTTTTCCTGACTCTAGGCCAAGCACAGTATTCACTATTGCTTCTAACTTGCCATCTAGAACACAGTTCAGTCTTTTTAGTAGAATAGGGTGGGGTGGGGGGTGGAGGGAGAATGATGTTAATTAGATAAAAATTAAATTTGATTACTACCATTAATTCCTATTTTTAGTAAGGTCTTTTGTGCTTTGTGCTCCAAACTTTACTAAAGAAAAAAGTCTGGAATGGATTTTAGGTAGAGAAATAATTATTTCTGAATACTTTTTAAACTAATAAAGGATATTTTTAATATAATGCCATTTCAAGTATAGTGATTTTTGCTTATTTTTGACTTGGATAAATGGCTTTATTTGCTATTTCCTAACTAACTGATTCTTACTGGTGTTTGGTAGCAAAGGAGTTCTGTCTTTAAATATATAACTTAGGTCATTCTTTTCTCTTAATAGGATAACAATCAGGAGAGTTGCTTGAAACATAAATCTTTTTTCCAACATTAACACAATTTAGGGGACAGATAGATAGATAGATTGTGATTATCCTGATGCCTTGCACATAGGAATTCCATTGCTTAATAATATAGTTTTAGGTTTGGTAATGCTAAGCCTTCATCCTTTGGATTTTTTTATTAATTTGCTTGACATTCTTGACTTTTTGTTCTTCCGGATGAATTTTGTTATTTTTTTTCTAATTCTATAAAATAATATTTTGGCAGTTTGATTGGTATGGCACTGCACAAGTAGACCAATTTAGACAAAAGTGTTACTTTTATTATATTAGCTTGATCTCATCATAAACAATTAATATTTTCCAGTTGTTTAGATCTGATTTTATTTGTGTGAGAAGTGGTTTGCAATTGTGTTCTTATAGTTTTTGGGTTTATCTTGGCAGGTAGACCCTCAAATATTTGATTTTGTCTACAGCAAGTTTTAATGGAATTTCTCTATCTCTTGTTGCTGAGCTCTGTCAGTAATATATTAAAATGCTGATGATTCAGCAGTGCTATTCAGCAGTGGGATAAGCAGGGCTTATATCCCAAAGAGATACTAAAGAAGGGAAAGGGATCTGTATGTGCAAATGTTTGTGGAGGCCCTGTTTGTAGTGGCTAGAAACTAGAAAAATGAATGGATGCCCATCAATTGGAGAATGGTTGGGTAAATTGTGGTATATGAATGTTATGAAATATTATTGTTCTATAAGAAATGACCAGCAGGATGAATACAGAGAGGCTTAAAGAGATTTACATGAACTGATGCTAAGTGAAATGAGCAGAACCAGGAGATCATTATATACTTCAACAACGATAGTGTATGAGGATATATTCTGGTGGAAGTGGATTTCTCTGACAAAGTGAAGATCTAATTCAGTTTCAATTGATCAATAATAGACAGAAGCAGCTACACCCAAAGAAAAAACACTGGGAAGTAAATGTAAACTGTTTGCATTTTTGTTTTTCTTCCTGGGTTATTTTTACCTTCTGAATCCAATTCTTCCTGTACAACAAGAGAACTGTTTGGTTCTGCACACATATATTGTATCTAGGATATACTGTGATATATTTAACATGTATTGCTTGCCATCTGGGGGAGGAGGTAGAGGGAGGGAGGGGAAAAGTTGGAACAGAAATGAGTGCAAGGGATAATGTTGTAAAAAAAATTACCCAGGCATGGGTTCTGTCAATAAAAAAGTTATAATTATTTTTTTAAAATGCTGATGATTTTTGTGGCTTTATCTTCTTTCCTGCAACTTTCCTAAAGTTGTGAATTGTTTCCAGTAGGTTTTTGGATGATTTTCTAGGATTCTGTAAGCATATCATCATATCATATTTGCTAAGAGTGATAATTGTACTTCCTCATTGCCTATTTCAATTCCTTTAATTTCTTTTTCTTTTCTTATTGCTAACGTCAGAATTTCAAGAACAATGTTGAATAATAGTGGTAATAATGGGCATCTTTGTTTCACCTCTGATCTTCTTGGGAATGTGTCCAACTTCTGTCCATTACAAATAATGCTTGCTATTGGTTTTAGATAGATACTGTTTATTATTTTAAGGAAAACTCCATTCATTTCTATGCTCTCTAGTGTTTTTAATAGGAATGGATGTTGTATTTTGTCAGAAGCTTTTTCTGCATGTCTAGACTATTATGTGATTTCTGTTGGTTTTATTGTTGATATAGTTGATTATGGTAATCATTTTCCTTATACTAAATGAGCCATGGATTCTCAGTATAAATTCCACTTTCTTTTTGATTATCTTTCTGATAAGTTGATGTAATCGCTATACTAACAGTTTATTTAAAAAAATTTTTCATGAATATTCATTAGAGAGATTGGTCTGTAATTTACTTTCTCTGTTTTAGATTTTCCTGGTTTAGGTATCAATATCATATTTGTGTCACAGAAGGAATTTGGTAGGCATCCTTATTTACCTATTTTTTTTCCAAATAGTTTAAATAGTATTGGAATTAATTGTTCTTTAAATATTTGGTAGAATTCACTTGTGAATTCATCTGACACTGGAGATTTTTTTTTTCTTAGGGAGTTCATTAATGACTTGTTCAATTTCTTATGGGATTATTTAATATTCTACTTTTCTATTAACTTAGGCAATTTATATTTTTGTAAATATTCACCTATTTCAGTTACATTGTCAGACTTGTTGCCATAGAGTTGGATAAAATATGTCTTAATTGTTGTTTTAAATTTTTTTCCATTGGTGATAAGTTCACCACTTTCATTTTTGCTGCTGGTGATTTTGTTTATTTTCTTTCATTTTTCTGATCAAATTAACCAAAGATTTATCTATTTTGTTAGTTAAAAAAAAAAAAAAACTCTTAGTTTTGTTTATTAATTCAATAATTTTTTTTAAATTTTATTTTATTAATGACTCCTTTGAGTTTCAAAATTTCTAATTTGGTACTTCATGGGGGGAATTTTAACTTGTTCTGCCTTTTATATTTGCATGCCTAATTCATTAATCTCTTCTTTCTCTATATTATTTATGCAGCTATTGAGAGATATAAAATTTTCCCTAAGAACTGATTTGGCTGCATCCCACAGATTTTGGTATGTTATCTCATTGTTGTTATTCTCTTGAATGAAATTATAGATTTTTTCTGTGATTTTTTTTATTTGACCCACTCATTCTTTGGAATTGGATGGCAATTTCCAATTGGTTTTTAGTCTATCTTTCCCTGTCTCTTTGCTGAATATAATTTTTGTTACATTGTGGTCTGAAAAGGAAGCATTTATAATTTCTGCTTTTCTGCATTTGATTGTGAGTTTTTTATGCACTAATACATGGTCAGTTTTTGTGTAGGTGTCATGTACTGCTGAGATAAAGTTATATTCCTTTCTATGCCTATTCAATTTTCTCCATAGGTTTATTATATCTAGGTTTTCTAGGATCCTATTAACCTCACTAGTTTCTTTCTTGTTCATTTTGAAGCTAGATTTGTTTGATTCTGAGAGGGGAAGGTTGAGGTCCCCGCCTTAGAAAAGTTTTATTATCTATATCTTCCTGTAACTGCCTTAAAATCTCCTCTAGGAAGTTAGATGTTCTGCCTTCTGATGCATACATATTTAGTATCATAACTACTTTGTTATTTATGGTACTCTTTATCAAGATGTATTTTCCCTTCATATATCTTTTAATATGATCTATTTTTACTTTGCTTTATTTGGGAGCAGAATTGAATGCTATCCCTGCTTTTTTTTTTTTTTTTTTTACTTTAGCTGAAGCATAATAAAAAAAAATTAAATGTTGTTATGTCTTATTTCAGATGCAGTGTGCCTCAGTGAATAGAAAACTAGCCAATGACTGAGGAAGAGCAAGGTTCAAATCTCATTTCTCAAAACATACTGGTTTATATGACCCAAGAAAAGAGATAGCTTCTCTCTTTGCCCCCAAGAAACTTTCTATGTCTATAAGTTGTAAAAGAGTTGTTGACTTGATATGATGAAGAGAGCTTTGGTATCAGCATATTCCTAAATTGATGAAATCATCTGTACAAGTAAATTTTTATTTGTCTTTGGAGTCCTTAATAAAAATAAGACTTAAGGACTTCTTTTTCTTTTCTTTTCTTTTTTTTTTTTTTAATTATAACTTTTTTTTGACAGAACATATGCCTGGGTAATTTTTTACAACATTATCCTTTGCACTCACTTCTGTTCCGACTTTTCCCTTCCCTTCACCCCTCCCCTAAACGGCAAGTCTTATACATGTTGAATAGGTTACAGTATATCCTAGATACAATATATGTGTGCAGAACAGAACAGTTCTCTTGTTGCATAGGAAGAATTGGATTCAGAAGGTAAAAAATAACCTGGGAAGAAAAACAAAACTGAGAACAATTTACACTCATTTCCCAGTATTCCTTCTCTGGGTATTGCTGCTTCTGTCCATCATTGATCAATTGGAACTGAGTTAGATCTCTTTATCAAAGATATCTACTTCCATCAGAATACATCCTCATACAGTATTGGTGTTGAAGTATATAATGATCTATCTTATCTCTCTTGTGTACCCAAGTCCCATGTTTTGAAATGTTTTCCTTTTCTGCATGAGTTCAAGTTTCCTTTTTTTGTGTGTAAGTTAAATCCTCATTACACTCAGGAAATACAAAATATTCCATGAACCTCTCATAACATAACCATAAGTTCCTTCACTAATCATAAACATCATAATAATGTTTACTACTCTAATGTTAGATATCTACCCAATTCCCTATTCCTATAAATCCTATAGATGTGTATTAATTCATAAATTTATATTTTGATTAGTCCCTCCTTTTAGTCCATAAAATATTATGTATTCTGCCATTAACATCTTTGGCTACTGAGGAATCAATGACACTATTGTCAACAAAGAATATTGTGGTAGAGAAAATATGAAATTAAAAAAAGTTCCAAAATTACAAGTGAAAGCTAACTTAATTGACATTAATAATTCAATAATTAGCAAAAATCAAGTCTGATAATATTGATTAGACACAATTTGCCATTTGCAATTTTTCACTATGATCCTATGTGATAAGATAGATATGGATATTCCTATTATGTATCTTTCTGGTTTTATAATACACATATAGGTAGAGAGAGTAACATGTAATTTTGTTAGACATCTAAGTACAAGTCTCATCTCTGGGATCTTGGCTATAAGACCTTGAGCAAGTGGTTACTCATTCATCATGGTCGAGGCTATCTCTTAATGTTAATATACAGATTAGGCACTATCCTATATTGGTAAAGGGAGTTCCTACACCAATTAAATTATGGGTCCTATTTTTATCTATGTATCTATGTATTTATCACCTATTCTTCTATCTAGAGTAATAGAAGGCTCTATGATGACATGTAAACAAATACAAATGCATATATATCTCTTCTTCTCCAAAGCAGTGAGTACTAGGGTACCTAACTACCATAAACATTCTTTGTGTGTGTGTGTGTGTGTGTACAGTTCATTCAAATAGTCTTAAAGGAAAGTGTAACCAAAATTTGTTTTTGTGAGTATATGTGTGCTAATGTGTACATTAAGAAAGTTAGGGGAAAAAAACACAGAATGGTACCCTCAATCAGAAGGAAGATAGTTTCAATAATCATATACATATGTATAGCTATATATTCAGGCAATACCTACTTTATGAGATATGCTTGGATGCATGGTTTTATACACACATACACACACACACACACACACACACACACATACACACACACATTTGTATATGTAAAATGTAGGAAATAATCTTATGCAATCCTAGCACAGAAAGCACCTCCTCACTTTAGACTCTTATTTAAATTGTTTCACTTATTTTTTAGTTTCTTCTAAAATGATCAACTGAGTTCATCTTATAACTTCAATAACTTGTAATAGCAAGAGTACACACACATACATGCAAATGAGCTCTTGACAGATACCTATACCTAAGCTTAGAAAATGATGATTTTGCTTCCAATTTTGAAGTATTATATTTTACACAGAAAATCAAATATCGAGCAGAACAGTTTCCATGAAAATTAAGTTTCTAATTTTATCTGACTTTTTGAGAGTGTCTTCCAGGTCCCCAAGCACAAGGCTGGCTAATGAGACCAATTTTAAAGGTGAGGACTCTGGCAAATACTTAACTTTTGACAACCCAGAAATATTTTAAAGAGACTATAGGGAATTTGTTTTGAATTGCAGTTTTGCCTACTAGCTATATCATAAATTGAGTAAAAATGGAAACAGAATTATTGTTATTAACTAAAGTTGTCTCTATAGAGGCATAGACAAATGAAGTGGTACTGCTTGAGTTGTCTGACATAATTATTATGGTACATATAGTTGGATGTTTAGCAAGAATGTGAAATGCCATTCTTGAAAGACACAGATATTTCTATTACAAAAATTGGATGGCCAAATATTTATGTGTGTATGTGTGTGTTTGTGTGTATATTATTCAACAAAATTAACACAGATCAAAGTAAGAAACCCTAAAGATGATGAATTTTCAAATATATTAAAACTGTATTTTATTATTATTGGCTTCTTTTGTCCTCCATGTATTTAGGCATATAAAAAGAGGAAAGAATATATACAAAATAGCCACTGGAATGCAAATGGATAGAATAATATCTTTCAGAAGCAAAGGAGTAGAATTATTTCTCAGAAAGATAAAAGTTATGAAAGGTTACAAATTCCTCTCAGAAGAAAAAATTCAAAATATTCACACATGAAAAAACTTCCAAATATCATTCACTCTCTCTCTCTCTCTCTCTCTCTCTCTCTCTCTCCCACACTCACCCTGCCCCACACAGAGAGAAATGCATATAAAAAAATCCTTACATTTAATTTTAAATGTTACATATTACAGAGATCAAAAAGTGGCTAAAATGTCCATTTACTTTAACTTAGAGATTTGAATATTAAGTTTATACCTCAAGAAGACCATAAAAGATCCTCACATATGTCAAATATTTATAACAGCATTTTTCATTATAGAAAATAATTAGAAACAAAGTAGATTGAGATGTAACTAAGAAAATTATGGAAATGAATTTTAAAAATGACAAATATGATGAAAATAAAAAAAAAGCATGGAAAGGATAACAAGAACTGATAAAGAGCAAAGTAAGGAAAGTCAGATAAACAATATGCACAATAACTACCAAAAAATTGGAAAAAAATTAACCATAATAAAGATCCAAAAGTTGATTTTTCTAAATTAGAATAATTATGCATGGCTTGGTAGAAGAGTTATAATACAGCTTCCAGGGGTAGAGCAAAGATGGCAAAGTAAAGCAAAAAAGGATGCTTGAGCTCTCCTATTTTCCCTTGAAAACCAAATGAAATGGAGCCTCTGAACAGTCTAATGGAATAAAACCACTCTTCAGCTCAAGATAGATTCAAAGGCCTTCAAGAAAGGTCATTTTTACTGGGGTGAAAAGGGCATTTAGCACAGCTCAGATGGACTCTGGGAGAGAAGGTGTGAAGGTCTTCAGCAAATAAGCAACTAAGACCTTAAGCCAAGGCTCAGTAAAGGAGCAAATCAATGAGGCAACTTGCAGTTCCAGCTCAGAAGGCAAGCTCTGAGAAACCAGAAAAGAACAAAGCAAAATTAGTCCCTACAAATACAAGGAGTCCCTATGTGCAAAGCCAAAGCTCAGAGCTTCACAAGAAGCTTAGAACTACAACCCTTTTACCCCAGGACCAGAGCTCAACCATAAAAGTAAAAAAGAGAAAGAGAGAGAGAGAAAGAGAGAGAGAGAGAAAGAAAAAGAGAGCGAGAGAATACTAAAAGAATAAATAGGAAAGAAAATGAGCAAGAAACAGAAAACAATCTTGACCATAGCGAATTACTATGGTTACAGAGCAGACCAAAAGAGAAACTCCAATAAGGACAGAATGTCCATAGAAAAAATCTCAGAGTGATATGAATTGTTGTCAAGCCCAAAGAGGTTTCTTGGAAGTGCTCATAAAAGACTATAAAAGGCAAATAAGAAAGGTAGAAGAGAAAATGAGAAAGGAAATGAGAGGAATATGTGAAAGAGTCAACAGCTTGTAAAGAAAGAAAAAATATTGAATAAAACAAGTTCTTAAAAAATACATTTGGGGACTATATCAATACCCAAATTAACAAAATCATGTGATCATCTCAATAGATGCAGAAAAAGCATTTGATAAAATCCAAAACAGCCATTCCTTTTTTTTTCATCTCTGGAGTATTTTCAACTCTAGATTTCTAAACAACAAGTTTAGTATTCTGAAAAGAATTCTAGTTATGGCAACAGGAGACCTAGATCCTTCGTAGAAAGCTTGTTACTTTCTTGACCCGGGATAAATCATGAGATTTCTCTAGGTGTCAGTTTTTTCATTTATAAAATGAAAGGGCAGGGTATTTTCAAGTCTAGATTTATATCCCTGGATATGTGACATACATTTTTTTTAATATTTAAAAAGTTTTATTACTATCTTGCTTTATCTTAATTTCATAATATCTCTTCCTCCCATCCTTTGTCACAAAGAATTAAAAGAGAGGCAGAGATAGAGAAAAATATTAACAGCAGTTATAGAATAAGAAAATTCTATATCATGATTTCTACTCACACCAATCTTGTGAGATAGATGGTACAAGTAATAATAATATTAATGTTATAATAATAGCTATAACTTATATAATACTTTAAGGTTTATCAGGCTCTTTGTGGAAATCTCATTTGATCCTATTGTTCAGTCATTTTTAAGTTGTTTCAATTCTGTAACCCCCTTTGGAGTTTTCCTGGCAAATACTAGAGTTGTTTTCCATTTCCTTCTCCAGATCATTTTACAGATGGGGAAACTGAGGCAACAGAGTTAAAGTCCTTCCCCAGGGTGTCTGAGGCCAGATTTGAACTCTGGAAGGTGAGTCTCCAGGGTTCAGTGTTCTGTCAACTCTAGCAATACCTAACTGCCCTGGCTGTTGGATTTTGTTGGTGATGTATAAAAATGCTGATCATTTATGTGGATTTATTTTGCAACTTTGCTAAAGTTGCGAATTATTTCTAATAGCTTTTTAGTAGAATCCCTGGGGTTCTCACCATTATATCATCTGCAAAGAGTCGATAATTTGGTTTCCTCATTACCTACCCTTCCTTTATTCTCTTTCTCGACTCTTATTGCCAAGGCTAGCATTTCTAAATAATATTGAATAATAATGGTGACAATGGGCAACCTTGTTTCACTACTGATCTTACTGGGAAAGATTCCAGTTTTATCCCATTACATAGGATGCTTACTGACAATTTTAAATAGATGCTCCTAACTATTTAAAGGAAAAGTCCATTTATTCCTATCCTCTCAAGTGTTTTTATTAGGAATGGACCAACATCAATTAATCAAGTAGAAAAATAAATATAAAAGCTAACTGAAAAAAAAAAAAAAAACAACATTAAAAACTAGAATGGGGCAAATGGAAGTTAATGACTCTATGAGACAGCAAGAATCAGTCAAGCAAAGTAAAAATTATGACAAATGGAAGTAAATGTGAAATACTTCATTGGAAAAAAGCCAACCTGGAAAATAGTTCCGCAATAGACAATCAAAAGACTATTGGCTCCCCTGAAGACCATGACCAAAAATGGAGCCTGTATAGCATTCTTCAAGACATCATTAAGGAAAACTGTTCCAATATTCTAGAAACAGAGGGGGAAATACTCATTGAAAGAATCCATTAATTATCTTCAGAAAGAGATCCCACAAGGAAAAACTCAAGGAACACTGTTGAAAAACTCCAGAACTACAATCTCAAGGAAAAAATACTGCAAAATATCAGACAAAAATAAATATCAAGGATCAATAATCAGGATTACCCAAGATCTAGTAGTTTCAACAATAAAGGATCTGAGGGATTAGGCTACTATATTTTGGAAAACAAAGGACCTATGGTTACAACCAAGAATTAATTACCCAGTGAGACTCAGCTTCATCTTTCCGGGAAGGTAATTGTGTCTTCAATGAAGTAAGAAATGTTGAATTATTTCTATTGAAAAAATAATAACTAAATAGAAAATTTAATCTCAACCACGAGACTAAAAAGAAGTATAGAAAATAAACCAGGGAAAATATATTTTGTTTTAAGTTAAAACTGTTCACATCCCTAGATGGGAAAATAATATCTGTAATTCTTGAGAATTGTATCTGTCACTGGGGCATACAAGGGAGAGCATCACATGGATTGATATTGCAGTTGTGAATGGACTCTAATGTTATGGTATCAAAGAAAAAGACATTTAGGTGTGGGGAAAAAAGTCTCTACTGGAAATAGAGGAAAGGAGAGGTATAATGGGAAAAATAAGATCACATGAAGAGGCATGAAAGACCAATTATAATAAAAGAAAAAAAAAAGGAAGGGAAGTAAGCATTATCTGAAGCTTGATCTCTTCAATTTAGACACAGAGAGGGAATAATTTAATTATTCCATTGGGTAGAGAAATTTATTTAACACTATAAATAATTAGAAGAGAGAGGAAAAGAAATGGAAGGGACAGGAAAGAATGGAGGGCAGAAATACAAGGAAAAAAAAAACTAAAAGAAGGAGGTACATCATAGAAGATTAGGTAGAGGGTAGGGTGAGTTAACAAAACACTACAAAGAGAGTGTGGAAGGGTGATAAAAAATAAAGTAGTGGATGAGGTGGGTTAAAAAGCACTAGTAAGGTCAGGAAGGAAAGTGAGAATAAAAGTATATACAGGGGAAAAAAGGTTGAAAGGAAATACAAAACTGGCCATCATATCTGTGGATGTGAATGGGATGAACTCTCCCATAAAATAGAAGCAAATGGCAGAATGGATTAAAAAGCAGAATCCTACAATATGCTGTTTACAAGAAATACATTTGTCACAGAGAGAAACATACAGAGTAAATGTTAAAAGGCTGAAACAGAATTTATTAGGCTTCAGCTGAAGAAAAAAAAAAAAAACAGGGGTTGAAATTCTGATCTAAAATAAGGTAAAAGTGAAAATAGATCATAATCAAAGAAAAAAGGAAAGAAAGTACATCTTGATAACAGGTACTGTAAACAATGAAATAGTGATATTATTAAATGTGTATGCAGCAAGGGTCAGAGCAGTCACATTTCTAGGGAGGATTTTAAGTCATTTACCAGAAGATATATACAATAAAACTATACTAATGAGGGACTTCAAACTTCCCCTCTCAGAATCAGACAAATCTAACCACAAAAGAAACAAAAAAGAAACTAGGGAGATTAATGGAATCCTAGAAAACAGATATGATAGAAGCCTGGAGAAAATTGTATAGTGACAGAAAGGAATACATCTTTTTCTTTCCAGTAAATGGCACCTACAAAAAAATTGACCATGTATTAGAGCTTAAAAATTTTAC
This sequence comes from Antechinus flavipes, assembly GCF_016432865.1. Classification (NCBI taxonomy): domain Eukaryota; kingdom Metazoa; phylum Chordata; class Mammalia; order Dasyuromorphia; family Dasyuridae; genus Antechinus; species Antechinus flavipes. The sequence goes on from NC_067398.1 coordinate 399,218,663, forward strand.
AGTCAAATGCAGAAATAGTAAATGCTTCCTTTTCAGAGCATGGTGTAATAAAAATTATATTCAATAAAAGCACAGTGAAAGACACATTAAAAACCAATTTAAAAAATAATCTAATTCTAAAAAAATCAGTGAAACAAAAAAAAAATCCATAATTTCATCCAATAGAAGGATAACAATGAGACAACTTACCAAAACCTATTAGATGCAGCCAAAGCAGTTCTTAGGGGAAATGTTATATCACTAAATAGCTACATGAATAAAATAGAGAAAGAGGAGATCAATTTGTAACAAAAAGACCAGAATTCAATGAAAAGTTAAATATAAAATATCCAAAAGAATTGTAAGAAAATCATTAAAGACTAATTATAAAGCACTAATAAAGAATAGACTATTTAGTTATGATATATGAAAATGTTATTAATATTAGTTTTGTTTTGTTTTTTTCCTGAAGGGGTTAAATGACTTGTCCAGGGTCACACAGCTAGGAAGTATTAAGTGGCTGAAGCCAGATTTGAATCCAGTTCCTCCTGACTTCAGGACTGGTACTTTATTCACTGTGCCAACAAGCTGCTCTGAAGTAATTTCCTTAAATCATCATTACTAAGATGATTCAAAGAAAGTTTAGGGCTGTGATTATGTGTGATGAGTTAATTATATTTAAAAAATTGGGTGGCAAAAGATTAAAAGGTGAGAAATTAACTCTTAAAATGGAGCATAAGAAGGAATTAATATAAGGAAAGAAGGTGGGAGTATAAGACTAATAACATTGGAACCTTTCTTACATTTCAATTGAAGAAAAAAAAAACAACCTATATATTGGAAGAGGTTTGAAGTCTTTTGAACTACAGTGATAAGAAAACTGGAAGATAAGGTAGGGTGGAATTTTTTACAAGGAAGTTTTGATTAAGAATAGTATGTTGGGATAAATAGATAAGGGAGGTACTTTTATAGGGGATGCAAAATAAGAAATAAAAGACAAAGGGAAAAACACAAAGTAACCAGGATAAAATGAAAAGAGAGGCTGAGAAAGAAAATAATAAAAATAAGATGGAGGGAAAATCACAAATATTGGTCATAACTTTGAATGTAAATAGTACGCACTAAACCTTGAAACAGAAATAGATAGTAGGATGGATTAAAATAAGAATCCAACAATATGTTGTTTATAAGATGTACATTTCAGACAGAGATAAACACAGAGTTAAAATGAAGAGTTGGAAGAAAATTTATTATGCTTCAAATGATGATAAAAAGACAAGGGTAGCAATTATGGTCTCAGACAAAGTTATGACTAAAATACAAATAATTAAAAGAGATTAAACAATATATATATATATATATATATATATATATATATATATATATATGTAATGAATCATTACCTAATTGAAAGTGGTCAAAAATATAAACAGGAAGTTTTCCAAAAAAAAAATCAAAATCATTTATATTCATATAAAAATCTCTAAATCATTATTGTAAAAGAATTTTGAGTTGTCATTTTCTGCCAACCAAATTGGGTAAAATGATAGAAGGGGAAAATTATAAATTTTGGAGAGAATATAGAATAATTGGTATACTAATTCATTGCTGGTGAAATTGTAAAATAATCCAACCATTTTGGAGACAAATCCCTAAAGTATTAAACTTTGAAGCCACCACTGCTACTTAATCTAATTCCAAAAATGATTAGGAAAAAGGGAGAGAACCTTTATGTTCTCTTTGTAATGTCAAAGAACTGGGTATTGCATGAATGTCCATCATTTAGGGTATGGTTGGACAAATTGTGGTGTATGATTGTAATAGAGCATTACTACTGTGCTATAAGAAATGACAAGCTTAGTGATTTTGGACAGAAAAAAATGGAAAGACTTGCATAAAATAATGCAAAGTTAAATGAGCTAAACCAAGAAAACATTGTATACAGTAATAGCAATGTTGTTTTAAGAACAACTTTCATGAGCCAGCTAGATGGCTCAGTGTACAGGGCACTGGTCTTGAAATTGGTAGGACCTGAGTTCAAATCCAGCCTCAGACACTTAGGCTTTATTAGCTGTGTGACCCTGGGCAAGTCTCTTAACCCCAATTGTCTCATCAAAAAAAAAAAAAAAAAAGTTTAAAAAATTAGACTGCCCAAAGTAAATCTAATAGACTTTGGACAGATAATACCATCTGCATCCAGAAAAAGAATTATGGAGCTTGAATGTAAATCAACTCATACTATGTTCACTTATTTTTTTTGTGTGTGTGTTTTTTTTTCTCTCCCATTTTTACCCTTCTGATTTTTCTTTCCCAACATGATTCATCTATTAATGTATATTAGAAATAAATTTAGTTAGAAAAATTAGACTGTAAGCTTTAAAAAAAAAACTGACTTTGTACAAATACATTATATTGTCTATTATAAATACTCAAATTAACTATGAAGATATATGAAGAAAGACATATATAATATAATAAACACATTCTATGTTTATGTGGCACAGTGAATAAAGCACCAGTCCTGAAGTCAGGAGGAACTGGATTCAAATGTTTTGCTTGTCTCCTTATCTTGCATGTCTGCATTTCCATTTGCACTTCCTCTTCTTTCCTTCCATATTTTTATATAGTCACAATGTTTCTCCCTCTTTTTAAAAGCATCACAATTCTAATTCATTCTTTCCAAATTAAAAAAAAAGTCACTAAAAAGCAAAAGAAAAAAAAGAGTAGAGAAAATTGAATAAGTACACAAATACAAAAAAAAATTCAGCACATTATATCAAAAGAGTTACTTCTCTGTATCTAGTAACTTTTGCCTTTCTATCAGGTAGTAACTGTTCCTCATCATAGATCATTGATAAAGAATTATGAGATCAGATTGATGGAATTCTTAAGCCTTAGAACTATTTTTATTACAAGGTTTTGTCATTGTATCGATTATTCTCCTGGTTTTCCTGACTTTACTTGGCTACAAGATTAAATAAATTCTTTTGGATTTAGAAATATAATATTTTGCAAATCTTTGACATTTATATATCACAATGTTTTAAAACCTTTTTTAAATTGTCCAAGAGTCAATTCAAGACATTCTTTTAGAGTTTAAATCTTTTCTCACCATAAGCACTGTAGAATTTTCCCTTTAGAATGGGACCTTCACTCTTTTATCCTGTTATCCCCCCTTCATCCCAGTTTGTCTCTCTATTGACTTAGATGTATTATTGCTACAAATTGTTTAAGTATGCATAATAATCTATTCTTTGACCATTTAAAATAAATGGCATTCTTATGTTCCTCATTCCTTTCACCAGGATCTAATCTTCCTCCTCTTCCTCCTTCCCTCATCTTCCTTCTTCTCATCCTCCCCTCCATTTGTATTTAGCTTGCTTTTTTCAATTATTGAATTTCAATAATTTTATTATCTTATTAAAGGATAAATTCCCCCTATAGGATTATATTACAATTGTAAAGGAGTTAGATTTGCAGCAATGTATGATATGTATTTCTTTGTTTCTTCACGTCTTTGAGTATAATATTTGGATTAGAGTTTTTTGTCATATCCAGGTGTCAACAAATATCATGCTTTTGTGTGGTGTGGTAGACCTTGCTTTGTTTTACCCTAAATTCCTGTGCTGCCTTTTATGTTCTTCAGATTACTCATTTCTATCTCTGAGGTACGAGACACTAGAGACATCTCTGGAGTCTCAAGACTTAATTATTTTCCATTTCTCTTGTATATAGCTTCATTTTACTATATTTATTTACACATTCTGTACTCTATTAAATAAACTTTTGAGAATAGGGACTCTCTTTTTGTTTGTTTTTGTATCCCCAGTCCTTAGCCTGACACATGGTAGGCTCTCAATAATGTTTACGGATTGATTGGAAAAAAAAAAAAAATGGAAGGAAATGCGGGCCTGAAATATTCTACTTCCTGGGAGTTCTAAGTCCCAATCCTGGAACTTTCTGACCACTTTGAATATTTCTGAAGGGAGAACTCCTCTCTTGGAGACTCAGAACATAGTAATGCTAGCCAGTCATGTACCTACTCATCTTTTTCTCTCTTTATTCTTCTAGGAGACTACAGTTGCAATAGATCAATCTTTGCTGGACAGCCTGAACCCTTCCTGCATGTCCATGCTCTTCCCATTTTATTTTTTTCATTCATACCTGGAATTGAAGAATTCACTGGTTTTTCACTGAATTTCTTGAGTATTTTCAAGTCAGGTGTGTATTTAATAGTTTTGTTGGAGCACATCAGGAGAGATTGAGAGTTCTTACTCCACATTAACATAGCCATCTTGGCAGGAATCCAATGTTGGAGTTGGAAAGGCATGAGCTATTATAGTACAAGGGAGAAAAGATTCAAAAATGAGAACAATATGGAGTTAACTATAAAGTCAAAATTTGGAAGAAAGAAAAATGAACTCATAATAGGGGTAATGAACAGGAAAAATACTGAAGGATGGAAAGAATGGCATTCACAATGAAGCTTTAGGAAGGATAATACATTACCAATGTTGCATCCTTTACCCATAGGCAGCAATGGCAGCTGCAGCAGAGTTGCTCAGATTGTTCAGAATTTCTAAACCAATACAAATATACCTTAAGTTCTTTTTTTGGTATATACCAAACAATTTTGCCCTACTGAATAACAATTTCAAAAATTAGCAGTGTCTCCTGGTTTTAGATGAGTCTTTATAAATTGATGTTCAATTTTGAGGTACTTTAAGAGACCTTGGGAGTCTCTGGATTCAATACTTCAAGTACCAAATATGTCTTTTGTATAGGTTTTTCCTCTACTGATGCAGATATGTACATCTCTTTGCCTTGTAAATTCTTCATAAAATGATGTGGTTGAAATATTCATTACTCATTCATCATCATAATGATTATACTCTTTAAACCTGTCTTGCCTTAAATGATAGATCTCATCATTAGATCCATCACCTTCTATTTAAATCAATAGAGTTCTCAGAGCTTTGCTCATGTAACCCTGAAGAACTGAGGATAATATTCAAATATTCACAAACCAGGAAATGAGACCTTTAGGGAGACTCAGAGGCAATACTGATTCTATGAAAAAGTTTACATATGAAAAGGTTACATTACAAAATTTACATTTCCATTGTGTCTATGCCAGGCAACATGATACACCACGATATACTGGATAGAAAGCCTAAATGTTAATAAAACCTAGGGTCAAACTTTACCTCTTAATATATACTGACTGTGTGACCTTAGAATACTCTAGACAACTATCTAAGATTCTTAAATTGGAGAGAATGTGCTAACCAGCTTCTTTATGTTAATGATTCTCAAATCTTCCCTTCCAATTCTAAACTCTGCAGACAATCTCATATCTCCAAAGACCTTTCACACAACTCAGTTTGGATGTCAGATGCTTAAATGAAACTCATTTCTTTTCTACTTAACCTCTGCCCCCAACTCTTACCATTATTGAACTGGGCAATACCATCCTGCCAGTTGCTCAAGCTCCCAACCTAGGAGTCATCCTAGATTCTTCATTATGTTTCACTACCCTGACTCATATTTTATCAGGTATCAAGGTTTGTTGATTTCACCTTTGTAACATCTTTCTAATACTCTCCTTTCTGTCCTCTGATTATGTCATCATTCTATTGCAAATTCTTATCACCTCATGCCTAAATTATTGCAATAAATTGTTGGTGGGTTTGCCTGACTCAAATTGCTGTTCCACTTTAATTCATCTTCCATTTATATTAATAAATTCTCAATAAATTCCAACGACTACCTATTATCTTCAGGATCAAATATAAAATACTCTATATGACATTTAAAGCTCTTCATAACTCAGACCCCTCCTATTTTTACAGTCTCCATAAACCTTATTTCTTGAAGATACTCTTTGATCTAATAACACTAATCTCCTCATTTTTCCATAAGTATACACTCAGTCACTCCAATCTGAATAGACTCTCTGGCTGACCCCAATAAATAAAATAGTTTCACTCGCTCACTCTGTCCATTAACTCCCAGGATTCCATTATGATCAAACTAAAACGCTGTCTTCTACAGAGAAGAATTTCCCAATCCCAATTAATTCTAATGTCCTCTTTGTTATTTCTTACATTTCCTGCATATACTTTGCATTGTAAATATTTGTTTGTTTTGCATTCATTAAATTGTAAGCTATCTGAGGTCAGGGATTATCTTTTGCTTCTTTTATATCCCCAGTACATAGCATAGAGCTGGAATTCAGTTATTCATTAATGTTTATAAAGTAATTGTTTAAAAAGAGTGTCCTTATCTCAGAGATTCTCACAACAATGAATATACAAGTTCATTTCCTAGTCCCCTATTTCCCATCTCTCTCTGTCTTTATAGTTACTTATCTACATACCTACACAATACATACATGCATACAAACTTATGTGTACATATATAGAAACATATCATACAATGAACATACATACATTTATACACATGTAATATATGCATATAAATATTTTGATAATATAAATGTAAGTATAAACATTCCTCACCAATAATTTTGGGGGGGGGCACAGACCTGAAGCAATTTTTTAAAAATTTCTTATCTATATAATCATTGATACATATACATACACATGTGTGTATGCATATAATATATTTGTATGCATAGATATAAGTATATCTATGTGCATGTGAATATGAATTTTTCTAGATAGATGGATGGATGAGTGGATGAATAATAGCTAGATATTATCAGTATAAATACATATGTTTAGTAGAAACTTGTGATTTGCTTTCATGGTGGGACATTCATATTTATAGAACTTTACCAATGATTCAACACCTGATATGCAACATAATAGTTTGGGAGAAGTGTTTGAGGGACTAATTGTCTAAATAATATTCCCAGGGTCATATAGTCAGTATGTGTTAGAGGCAAAATTTGAGCTCTGGTCTTCAGTGAAACTTCTTCACTGAATTTTAATAGCAGTGATTTTATTCTTGACTTTAGAAAACAAGTATTTTAATTCTAGAATCATATATGACTATCTGCATTAATTATCTATATGGAGAAAAAGATGGTATGAAAGATTAGATTGTTGGAGTAGGGTGTAGGAGAACAATATAACTAACATGTACACATGAAGTAGCAATCTGGCTGGCACCATTTTATTTTAAGGGTAAAATCAAGAAACAAGTGTGTTATTAAGAGTTGTGCCTAAACAAACTGATCTTAATTCAAGCCATTTTCTAATTGATAAACGGTCAAAGGATATTAACAGACAATTTTCAGATGAAGAAATTAAAACCATTTCTAGTCATATAAAAAGGTGCTACAAATCACTATTGATCAGAGAAATACAAATGAAGACAACTCTGAGATACCATTACACACGTGTCAGATTGGCAAAGATGACAGGAAAAGATAATGATGAATGTTGGAAGGGATGTAGGAAAATAGGAACACTGATACATTGTTGGTGGAGTTATGAACAGATCCAACCATTCTGGAGAGCAATTTGAAACTATGCTCAAAGAGTTATCAAACTGTACATACCCTTTGACCGAGCAGTGTTTCTACTGAGCTTATATCTCAGAGATCTTAAAAGAGGGAAAGGGACCAGTATGTGCAAAAATGTTTATGGCAGCCCTTTTCATAGTGGCTAGAAACTGGAAACTGAGTGGATGCCCATTAGTTGGAAAATAGCTGAATAAGTTATGGTATACGAATGCTATGGAATATTATTGTTCTATAAGAAATGATCAGGAGGATGATGTTAGAAAGGCCTGGAGAGACATGAACTGATGCTAAGTGAAATGAGCAGAACCAGGAGATCATTGTACACGGCAACAAGAAGATTATATGATGATCAACTCCAATGGATGTGGCTCTCTTCAACAGTGAGATGATTCAAACCAGTTCCAATTGTTCAGTGATGAAGAGAGCCATCTACACTCAGAGAGAAGTCTGTGGGAGCTGAGTGTGGACTACAACATAGCATTTTCATTCTTTCTGTTATTTGCTTGCATTTTGTTTTCTTTCTCAGTTTTTTTTTCCTTCTTGACCTGATTTTTCTTGTGCAGCAAGATAACTTGCTGTATATGTATACATATATTGGATTTAACATATATTTTATCACATTTAACATGTATTGGACCATCTGCCATCTAGGGGAGTGGGTGGAGGAAAGGAGGGGAAAATTTGGAAGAGAGGGTTTTGCAAGGAACAGTGTTGAAAAATTGCCCATGCATATGTTTTGTAAATAAAAAGCTTTAATAAAAACAAACAAACAAACTTTTTTAGGCTCTATCTCTGACAGATTATTTAATGTTATGTAGATAGATAGGAGTAGAAGCCACTATTTACTTGTGCTTTTTCAAAAGTCTCTGAATATCATATAATCTCATGAGTTATATTTTCTCATTGGTCTTTAAATATCAAAGAAGGCACACACCTTGGAAACTTTATGGAATGTCAAGCATACTGCTCTTCAAGGTTATGTGTTTTGCAGAAATAGAGAGGAATTTTATCAAACTCTCATGACAAACTTTGAAGTGCTGAGGCTTGTCTGAAATATATACTTTAATAATGGTTTAAATACCAACAGTATTTAGGTCCATACACTTAATATTAACTCATTTAATGAAAAAATTGTCCAGATAGAAAGATTCTTCCAGGCATGAAATTATATTTTTAATAAGTTAATTTAGTATGATATAATGTTAACTGACATTCAACAATTTGCTTGACAGGGTCAAGTATTGAAATTTTCTCCTATTTTTTCCCTTTCATCTATAAAAAGATAAATCCTAATGAATGCTGAGCCTACTAGTGCATGCTTATAACTCTGCTCCTGGCATGGTTGAGGCTAGCGAATCACTTGAACTCTTGACAATTCTGAGCTACACTAAAGTTAAAGTCAATTACATTTCCTCACTAAATCTAGCACCAATGGAATAATCCGCTGGAGTGTGTATGTGTGTGTGTGTGTGTGTGTGTGTGTGTGTGTGTGTGTGTGTGTTTGTGTATTTGTGTGTGGTAAATGACTAGGTTTGCAAAGAAATGGTAAATAGCCCCATGTTAGAAATGAAGCAGGTTGAAGCTTTTGTATAAAACAGCAATAGAATTGGGCCTGTGAGTGAAGAATGTAATTCTGACTTGGGGAAATAGATGGAGACCCAGTCTCATAAAAAAGAAAAATGAAGGAACAAAGACAAGGGAAAGAAAAAAGAAAAGAAAACAGAAAAAAAGCTTCCTGTATTTGCAGAATAAAATCTAAAATATAAAGGTAATACCACTTTTTCACAACCCTATTACTTTTGTGAAAGTGGGAAAATAAAAAAATCTCTACCACAGATTACATGCTGATGGGTGGGGCTGGTAACTGAGATAATTAAAAAAAAGAGAGGAAGACTAAAGCAAGGACAATAGGGAGAGAAAATAAGAACTCATCAGTATTCTAACTCCTACTTTCACTGGAAGACAGCCCAGAAAGATGAAAGTTATTCTTGTCTTGCCTGGGATACTGATAGAATGGCTGGCAGTACTATAGAGCCAGAAGTCCCATGATTGATGGCTAGAAGTTGGAGGAGGAAAATTAAAATTCTATTCTTTTCCCTCCTGCCCTACCTCCACCTTCTTCAGACAGTAGGAAAGATCATCTCAAGACCATTCCTTTTTTTTTTTTTTTTTTTTTTTTAACCAAGGGGACCTTCATACTTTGGACTCTAAGATACTCTGAAGATTTATGTATTTCCCTAAAGGATTGCTCATTCAAAGACTGTGGCTTTGATTTCCACTTTTTATATGTACTCTATTTTCCATGGTCATCTACAAGTGAATGTCTTCGAAAAGAACTAGGTTTAACCTACTGGGGTCTGATACAGAGCATTGGTTCTTTTAGGCTGTGACAAGACCCAATGAAACATACATTTGTTTAGCATGTACTATGTGCCAGGCAACATGCTCATCACTGGGAGTACGATCTCACTGTTGTTCCTCAATCATATCATTCATGTCCAATTCTTCATGACCCCATTTGGGGTTTTCTTGGCAAACAAACTGGAATAATTTGCCATTTTTTCTTCTCCAGTTCATTTGAAAGAGGGGGAAACCGATATAAGGAGGATTAACTGACTTACTCAAGATCACACAACTAATAAATATCTGAGAACATTTTGACTTTAGGTTTTCCTAACTGCCAGCACTCTATTCACTGCACCATATAGATGATCTTACAATTTAATTTGGGGAAGACAACACACAAAAAGAATGAGGAAAGAATATTTGTAGGAGAGACTGGGAACATCTTGTTTGGTGGATTTGACTTCAGAAAGAGCAACAGTGTAGTGAGTGAAGTGGAATGGAGTGGACTGAGCTAAAAAGTACGGCTTCAGTAATGCCCTCTATAAAGCAAGATTTTGGAAAGTGTTTGGTCCTCCATCCTTCAATTCTTCAATCTGAAGAAAGAAGATATCACAGAAGTGATTTCAGTCAAGGCTTGAGTTATCAGCAAAGTGGTGAGATGAGAAGTGATAAAGGACAGCTTGTTCAATGGTGTTGAAATAAGTCAAAGCAGCAGATGTAGAGTAAAATGCAGTAAAATGGGCAAAGGAGCTTGGATTACAACCAAGAATCAACCCAGTGAGGATGAGGGAAGAAGTGGTGAGAAACAAAATATTGGTAAGGAGGAGTATGGTGGAAAGAAAGAAAAAAAGTATAAACAGGGAGAAAATAGGAGGGAAGGAAAAAGACCACTGGTAATTGTAATTGTAAATGGGATGATTCTCTTATAAAACAGAAATAGATAAAAAAAAAAATTAAAATACCAGAATCCTACAATATGTTGCTTACAAGAAACACATTTAAAATAGAGAGATACACACACATAAGGGCAAAAGGCTAGAGAAGAATATATTGTATTTCAGCTTATGAAAAACAAAACAGGGGCTAGCAATCCTGATCTCAAACAAAGCAAAAGCAAACATAGATTTAGTTTAGAGATAAAGAAGGAAGTTAAAGCTCATTAAAAGGTACCATAAAAAATGAAAATATCTGTACTTATATATGCACCAAGTGGTACAAGAAAATTCTTAGAGGAAAAGTTGTCAATTACAGAAAGAAATAGAAAATCTATACCATTAGGGAACTTCAACCTCCCTCCCCCTCAGAATTAGATAAATTTAACCACAAAGTAAACAAGAAATAATTTAAGGAGATTAATAGAATATTTGAAAATTAGTATCTGATAGACCTCTGGAGAAAATTGAATGGGTATAGAAAGGAATATACACTTCTCTCCATGTACATAGTATCTACACAAAAACTGATCATGTATTAGATAATAAAAATCTCACAATGAAAGGCAGAAATAGTAAATGATCCTTCTGGTAAGATAATTTCTTTCTTAACAGTAGACCTTCCTGTACTGGACTTTGGGGCAAAAATTAAGCATTTATCTCAGACCTGCACCTGATGATATCTGTCAGGCAGAAAATAGTTTTCTTTTGTCCTTAAGTTTCAGGAAAGTCTCCTTATTCTCAAAGAAATGTTATGATTTTTTTTTCTCCTTTGCTCTTTTCTAAGTACCAAACTTATAATCTCTCAATCCATTAAGTTATTTATACAGATGAACATATACATTTCTCAAAATAGCTAGTTGACAATTTTTACTAATAAAACAAAATGAAAGGAAAGAATGAAGTAATTAGAAATTTAATGTCTTGTTTAGCCTGGTATGTGCTTCTATAACCTCTCTTTGCCTCTTGAGGAAAGTGAGGAAAAATCAGCTGCATCTTCTTTGCTCCTCACCTCTTGCTGTTTATTCAAGGAAGAGGAAACATTGTAAAATGTTCCCAAAGTAGAAGAGTACAAATGAATCATAAAATCACAGAATATGAAATTTCAATCAGATGCCAGTAGACATCTAGAACAATTCACATGTGAAAAGGAATTCTCCTAGAACATACCTGACCAATTAGAGTCTAGTCTCTGCTTAAGAACCTTTCGGGAAAGGGTACTTCCCTCCCCACTTTTTGGAGGCAATGAACACTACTTTTGAAATTTCCAATTATTAGAAAGTATTGCTTGACAGTGAGTCTAAATGAACCTTTTTGTGTCTTACCTACATATTCCTTGTTCTCCCCTGTGGGGTCAAATGGAACATGTCTAATATTCCTCCTAAAAGACAATCCCTCAAATTCTTTGAGGCACTATTTTTCTCACCTCTTCTTTTTAGTATTATGTTTATGGCAAGCATAGTGTGATGGAGATTTAGAGATGGAAGGGACAAACTGAGGCTTGGAAAGGGAAAATGATTTGCCCAAGGATAGCAAGGGTCAAAGGCAGGATTATAAATTCCTTGAGAGCAAGAATTTTGTTGATTTTTATCTTCTTGTCAATCTTTCCATACCTAACAATTGTTGAAAATAATAAAAAATAATTTATCGAATTGAAAAATCACATTATTTTAACCACCATATGGTCAATTTAAAATAATTTAACTTATTTTGTTTTGAATACTCTAATAGAAAACATGACATAACACACACACACACACACACACACACACACACACATCCCAATCCTTCCAACCTGATAATGAGGGATAATGTTGTTTTTTTAAGAAACAACAACATGAATGAATCATTTGATTATCCAGTTCTATAAAGTGCTAATTTCAAATAATGCTTAAAAAGACAAAAAAAGCTATTGTACATGGCTTTCTATACTTTTTAAAATTGCAGTTGATAATCTAGTAGTCTTTATCAGGTTTAAAAGGAATAAAATCTATTTAAACTTTCCTAGAAATACTTTTCCCTTGTTGGCTCACAGGTATTTTCCAGATGGTGTGAGGCAACTGACCTATTTCTGAGCCACATTTGTTTCACAGCTGGAAGCAATGCCTTATACTCTAGAGACCAATGTTCAACACATTTCAAGAATTTCAAAATTCCTTGAGAAATATAGTAAAATTAATACTGTGAGATTTATTTATTTTAAGACTTTTTTTTTTGCTTATAGTCTTGATTTTGCAATTCATTGTTTTCCATTTATAATAATAGTTTTATGATACTGGACTATATTCACCTTCTAACTCTGTGGTCATGATGAATAGAATGTGAACATCAACTTTATTTTAGTTCTGATAAAGATATTATATGAAGAAATTGGGAATAGAGCCTCTGGGATTTATCCTGTGAGGATAATGAAGGTAATGTTTTGATTAATATTAAACTAGAAATCATAGAAACAAAGGCCTAAATAATTCTTTGATAAATTCAGGTGGGCCAACTAAAATTCCACAAAGCAAATTCTTCAGGAGGAGAAAAGTATTAAAATATAAAGAAAGGATGTGCTGAACATGGGAGCTAAAATATGAAAATTAGGGATGAAATACTAACATATAGAAGTCAAAATATCTAAAGTTTTTCCTTTCAAAATATCAAGGGAAGTAGTTTCTTTTTAAATGAGGTTACCAAAATATAAGGACTACTGAGTTCTCAGGAATGAATTAGAAACATTTCAGTTAAAAGAGAGAAATGACTAGAAAAGGAACAGATCATTCCAAGTACCTCTGAGTAATTCAGTGCTGTAAGGATTAGCTCCTGATAAAACAAATAGGTCATGTAGATGACTTTTGTGCACATTTAGAATGAGATGGATCAAATAAGAAAATACTGAAAAACAAAAATAGAATCTTTTGAGGGGAAATGAAAGGAAATTTTCCATTTAGTTGTGCTTGACCCATATTTGGACAATGAAGTTATAAGAGAAAGGGAATATTTTGCTAGAATATTTAATTTGGAAAATTTTCAATTCTTACAAATTTCACTATTGGATCAAAGACTAATGTCTGAAAAATACGGAAAAGGACATTGGGTTCATTCTATTGTCCAAAAACAGGTTTAATTTGTTTCCTTCATATATGTAACTATCCTTCAAGACCAACCCTCTCTTTTCAGCAGCCTTTTCTAACATCTACAAACTCTATTGATTTCTTCTGAACTCAATTTATCTTCACTACATAATTTAGGGATATATTTTATTGTTCAATCTTGTTTTCATAGGTATTAGCATTTGGCATTGTTGAGCTTCTTAAATCCTTTCCTCCCCTGCCCTTCAAAGCATTAGATTACTCTAATTCTTCTCTTAAGAACCATTGTTCCTTTTTCACCCTTAGGACTGTTTACTTTTTTGGCTGGAGAACGCTAGACATCCCTGCATCTCAAATGCTTAATTCTTTGTTTTTCTCTTTACATTTTCACTTGTAGAATTTATCCATCCTAATAGAACTACCTCTTCATCTATATATAAATGAAAACCAAATCACTCTCTAAGATATCCATGTCTTTAGAACTATTAACTCCCTAATATTTAGAAAGAAAGAATCAGGTGACACAAATAAAATAAATATGGGTGACTCCATGAAATAAAGGAGAGAAATTGGCATTAAAATGAAATGACTACAGAGAAAGCTATTTCTTGTCAGCATTCCTTCCTCACGATCCTCTATGAACCAATGGCAGGAAAACAGTCAGTCAGAGACTCATGCCTAGGTCTCAGCAGATTTTCTCCTAACCTTGGACAATTACATATGGCTAGGGAGGAAATGCAGCGAGGATGTAAACATTCTACTTCAGGATTGAGTTGTGACCATATGTTGGGAGGCCTCTAAGGCTATAGATTCAGTTCAGAAATCTATCCAGAAAACCCTATAAGAAGTGATGACTGTTGATTCAGTTCATCTGAAGAAGTAAAGAATAAGAAATAAGAAGAATTGGGAAGGGACCATTATAAATGTTTGTAAAGGGTCTAAAGAAAAGTGAACTGAAACCCAGATCCATAGATGGTAGTTAGGACAAGAAACAGGTCACTGAATCATATATAGTGCAGAGAGGAGGTGCAAGCATGCTAGAAGCTAACTGACATCCAGCAATCAGCTCAGAAAGGAAGTGTTAAAAAAACACACATAAAGAGTGAAATAAAAAAGTTTCAAGGAAAATCATACATAAATGCTTGCTTTATTCCAAAAAATAAAAATAAAAAATACAAAAAAATGAAGACCCATATACAATTAAAATGAAAGTCTACTAATCAGAAATAAAGAATAAACAATATTCAAAGAGAATATAGAGTTAGTTTATCAAATGATTCATAACAAAATGACTGATGATGTCCTGAATCCTGTTAAATAGCAAGAGAAGACAGAATGACAATGACAATGGCAATGACAACAACAAAAAAAGAAGTGATCACATGGAAAATATATCTAAAGAAAGAAATTAGAAATGAAAATTGTTACCTCAGTGAAGAAAATAGATCATTATTACCAGTATAGTACAATATGATAAACATATGTAAAGTACAAATTTATGCCAAGTATAATGCTTAGCACTGGGGATACAAATAAAGGGAAAAAATGCTGTCCCTATCCTCAAAGAGTTATATAGTATGGTGGGGGAATGCAATATATGAAAGGAATCTCAGAGGGGTAGAAGAAGTGGGGTAGTAGTAGAAAAAGGTACAATGAATTAATATCAGTATTAAACAGATACACAAAATAACATAGCATTTAAATTATTAGATGAATAGCTGACAGAGTTAGAGATATAGACAATAAAACTATAATACTGGAAGAACTCAACTCTCCATTCTTAGATTTAAATAAATCTAAGCAAAAAAAAAAAAAAAAATCCACAAAAGTAAATTAAAGAATTGAATAGAATTTTGGAAAAGTTAGCCATGCTGCATCTCTGAATAAGCCTAATGATAAAAGAAAGGAAAATACCTATTTTCAGCTGTAAATTGCCCTGTTACAAAAAACAAAACAAAACAAAACAATCATTTATCAGGGCATAGAAACTTCACAAACAAATCAAAAGGCAGAAATCATAAAGCAATTAATATAATGTTATATAAAGGATCTTTTAAGCAAAGTTTAAAATTTATTAATTGAAAACTAAATAGCTTGATCTTAAAAATGAGAAAATTCATCAACTTCATTGAAATAGACAATAATAAAACAGCATAATGAAATTTTGGGGATTCAGGCAAAGCTTTATATAAGAGAAAATTAATAAGTCTAAAGAATTTCATCGCCGAATAGAAAAAGAACAGATCAATTAATTGGCAATGCAACTAAAAGAAAAAGAAAAAAAACACAAAACACAAAACACAAACTACCACTCCAAGAAATTAAGAGTATCTAACTAATAACAAAATAGAAATCTTAAAAATAAGAGGATATACTAAAAAATTAACAAGTTTATTACATTAATAAATAAAATACATTTTAAAAGTACATATATACTTAGAATATTTAATTTTAAACAAAAAGAAAAAAACAAAAATTAATTACCCCTATCAAAAATGTAATGGATACTTTTAACAGATGATTTGATGGTATTTTAGAGAACTCAAGAGAATCAACTTAAAAAAAAATCTAAATGGAGCAAGTAATTGCTTAAGCAAAGCTGATATATACACAGTATAATCCAGCAGTATAATTAAAATTTCTATATATTATCAACAAAATCCATCAGAAAAGGGGAGAGAAATTCTATTTCACATAACTACAAGTGATATAAAGTACTGGGGAGTCTACCTGCCCAGCCATAGAGAGAGACAAACAATATGAATACAATTTCAAATAAACACACAATTGTTAAAAATATTTTAAAAAATAAATTAGTCTAAAATCTCTCCACATGGTAGACACTGGAAAGCTTGGTTCTGGGAAAGATATGAATAAGAGAAATCAGAGCATTGGTAAGTGTTCTGTAATTAATTTTGGTCTTCTACCTACATTTTTGAATGGGAAGTTGATTCACTATGGAGACATAAAAAACCGTTTGGTTGGCTTCTACCATTGCCCTTATGTTGGAATCCTATTGTTAACTCAACTTGAAACAAGGTGATAACTCAAGGGAGATGTTAAAATCCTATTGTTAACTCAACTTGAAACAAGGTGATAACTCAAGGGAGATGTTAGAATCCTAGTGTTAACTCAATGTAATTGATACAATGTTTGTGTTCACAGCTTTACTCATTGGAGTTTACAAGTTTGGGAGATTCCAGGGTTTAGTATGAGATATCCGAATTCACACCTCCCTTGAAGCTCTTAGGGCCAGAGAGCACTATGGGAGAAAACCCATGATCCCATTCTCTCAGAAGAGTCATATATAAGCCCAGTGAAGAGAAATTCATTCCAATTTCCACTTGGCTGGCTGGTGGCAGAAGAGAATTCAACTGAATTACATGGAGAGGGGGGCGTCAAATCAGAAGCAGCCACCAAGTCAGAGTTGAGCTGGAGTCAGGAGAGAGCTCTTCAGAAGCAAGACAGATTCAACTTGGTGCTGGCTCTGGAGGCTGAAGAAAGCAGAGGCAGAAGCAAAGGACAAAGCTGCAAGAGCTCTTAGAACCAAGGAGAGAGAGAGGCCTCTAAGAAAAGCTAACCAGGGTATATTGGAGATTGAGAGCCAGAGCCCTCTCTCGGAGGCAAGAGAGAGCCATTCCATTTTCCACTTGGCTGGCTGGAGGACTGAAGGACAAACCTTTGGATTTGGAGACATTCAGAGGGAGCTCTTGGAACCAAGCAGAAAGATAGGCCTCTAAGCTAACCGGGCTATATTGGAGCAATAGAACATCTGAACTTTTATAACCTGGCTGCCTTTGGGGTAATTATTGATCTGAACTGATACTAAGGCTGCCTGCAGAAAACCTCCCCCAAGAAACCTGCACTTCTCACCCAGAGAGAACCATCATATATTATTATATTTTAAAGAAGAAAAAGTTCTCCAGCACAATTTGGTATTTTTTGCTAATCTGTTCCTAGTGGATAATTCCATTCTGCTCATCAATGAAGTAAGGAAAGAGGACTTCTCCTTTCTGAGGGCAGGAGAAAGAAGCCTAAGTCTTTGTTTTGTTTTGCTTGTTATTTTATTTTCTAGTTAAAAGGGTGTGGTGATATCTTTTGATTCATATGTAAATTGGATTTAAGTGAGACAGAGTTCTTGCAGTCATGAGAAATTGGATTTAAGTGAGACAAAATTGCATACAGTCCTGAGCCTTTCTCTCTTTTCCAGAGCCATCACAGTTCAGTGGCAGGGCAGAGTCAAGATGACTGGTGATGGATGTCTCAGGAGGCAGGGGATGATGGCATCTTGGATGTCTAACCCAGCTCTAAACACGCTGCAGCACCTGCTTTACCTTCCTCCTTGGCCAGTGGAATAAATTGTTCTCATCTGTAAAGGTAATATCTTTGACCTTTGGATTTCTAAATATTTTTAAGTTTTAATGGAGTTTTAGCATTCTAGAACCTGAGTTTCAGGGTGACTACTGGAATTAGTCAAGCATCAATACTTTGTGTAGTGAAGAATGATGGCTCTGACACAGACCAGTAAAGGTGAGATAGGAACTTAATCTGCCCATGTAAAAATTTAGATAAGTTTTGAAATTACTCCCTTTGAAATTGAAATGTTATAAGAGAGAGTATTCTCCCAAGGAAATGTTAGTAAATAAATATCTCTTTGTAAAGCTAATTAATGAAAGTAGCTTAAAAGAACAAGGGTATAAGTTACAGCCTTTAATTACTTGGGCTTTGATCTGCTAGAAATAGACAAGAAGCAGATAGGAGTACCTCACGGACTCTAGAACTTTGTATGGCAAATGTAATATTTGCTTGTAGAAGAGTAAGTGCAGAACATGTGTAATGCATTAATAAATCAGAAAGCTTTATCTAAATATAGTTTCAAAAGGGGGAAATAAATAGTGAATCACATTACTTATTATACTGATTGACAAACACTGTTATTAAGCATATCAGGTTTGCTTTGCTTAAACTTTAATGATAATATGTCATTATAAAATACCATATTGGTATATGGTAAGCAAAATGCCTTATTCCCATATTATTTTTAAACTAAAAATCTATTTCATATTTATACTTATATCTGTTTTACTTCCCCTAAACAATTGTAGAATCTCTAGAAACAGAGGGACTAGCATATGTATCTATATATTCTGCAGTGCCTTATTAATATATGATAGGATAAAAATTTAACAAATTTCTGTCATGGGGAATTTGCTATATGATAAAATTTCATTATGGCATGTACAGCAACATACCAAATAGTAAGTTAAAATTTTTGTGTTGTTAAGACTTGCACATGTATGTATGCATGTGCACATACACTCACACATACACAAACATCAGGAAAATAAACATACATTTTGAAAAGCTAAATTAAATTCATCATTTGGTATAGCAAAATGCTCAAAGCCACTGATGGTGGATTAAAAATGTCACTAATAATCATATAACAAGTGATAGAGAAAAAGGAGATTTAGCAAATATATAATATATTTAATAAAAAGAAAAGGCCATTGAATATCTTATATGTCATAATATCATAGTAAAGTCTTAGATTTATATAAAATCCAAGTTCACCAGCATTATCAGTAAAATAAACACCAAAGTTGACAAGCATCTCCCTTTTACAAGTCTTCCACTTAAGGCACAGCTCAAAGCACTGGACAAATGAAGCAAAGGAAATAAAATTTTACTCTAAATTAACTTCAACTACATATGCAATTTACAAATCAATGATAGTAATTGTATCATTTATAAAATGATAGATACAATCTGCCTAAGTAAAAGGAGCTTACATGTTAAATGTCCTTCGAATTTAAAAAAAAAAAAATGATTAATTTAAAATATTTGCTTTCCTGATATTTTAACTTGACAAAACTTATTTTTTTTCTGAATTAACTTTCAGTGTTTTGAAATTTAAATTCAATTCACTAACTTGTGAATGGTTTTGAAATTATCTTTACCTCTTTTTTTTTTTTTTTTTTTTTTTTTTTTGCTATTAGCGTGATATTCTAGCCCTATCAAATTTTCTTCTGTACTTAAGGTAGCTTAAGATCCAAATCCCATATAGTTTTTTATATTACCTTTAATATATGGGTCAAAAAAGTTGATAAGAATTATTCATTTCAAATGTATTAATGGTAAATTGACTTATTCAATACTTTCTCCAGATACATTCAAAACATTTTTTACATTTGTCTTAAAAATGTTTGAGATCTTCATTCTCCCTTATCCCCACCCACAATTAAGAAACTACATAAAAAGATATGTAAAATATTTCCATAAAAATCAAGTTGTGAAAGAAAATACAGATCTTCTATCTTAATGAAAATAACAACCCTCAAGAAAAATTAAGTGAAAGAATGGGGGGGAGAGGAAGGAGAGGGAATGCTTATCTATATTCAGATCCTTCTCTGAATATGGATAGGATTTTTCACCATTAGTCCTTCAGAATAGTCATGGATATTATATTATGTCATTTACAGCTGGACATCCCACAACATCAAATTACTATTTATATAGAACATTTCATTTTGCTTGAATTCATGGAGGATTTTCCAGATTTTTTTAAATAGCCTCTGCTCACCATTTCCCATTCAACAATAATATTCTATTACAAACACATACTACCAGTTTATTGATTCCCCAGTTGGTGGAAATCTCCCAATTTCCAACTTTTTTTTTTTTTTTTGCCTTGAGAAGAGAGTTGCTATGAATATTCTTTCTACATATAGGTTATTTTCCTTTTGATTTTAAATCTTTTTTTGCTATTCATGTTTAGTATTGCTGTGTTAGATCAAAGGATTATCATGTATTGATAGCCCTTTTGGCACAGATCATATCTTTTTATCATTTATCAATTGGGAGAAGACACTTATTTTTTATAAATTTGACTTCACTGTCTCTATATTTGAGAAAAGAAGCCTTATCAGAGAAACTTGCTTCAAAATTCTTTTTAAAATAACTATTGCTAAAGGTTCTGATAAAGGCCTCATTTCCAAAATATATAGAGAATTGACTCTAATTTATAAGAAATCAAGCCATTCTCCAATTGATAAATGGTCAAAGGATATGAACAGACAATTCTCAGACGAAGAAATTGAAACTATTTCTAGCCATATGAAAATATGCTCCAAATTATTATTAATCAGAGAAATGCAAATTAAGACAACTCTTGAGATACCACTATACACCTGTCAGATTGGCTAGAATGACAGGGAAAGATAATGTGGAATGTTGGAGGGGATGTGGGAAAACAGGGATACTGACACATTGCTGGTGGAATTGTGAACACATCCAGCCATTCTGGAGAACAATTTGGAACTATGCTCAAAAAGTTATCAAACTGTGCATACCCTTTGATCCAGCAGTGTTTCTACTGGGCTTATATCCCAAAGAGATACTAAAGAAGGGAAAGGAACCTGTATGTGCCAAAATGTTTGTGGCAGTCCTGTTTGTAGTGATTAGAAGCTGGAAAATGAATAGACGCCCATCAATTGAAGAATGGTTGAGTAAATTGTGGTATATGAATGTTATGGAATATTATTGTTCTGTAAGAAATGACCAGTAGGATGAATACAGAGAGGACTGGTGAGACTTACATGAACTAATGATGCTAAGTGAAATGAGCAGAACCAGGAGATCATTATAATACCTCGACAATGATACTGTATGAGGATGTATTCTGATGGAAGTGGATCTCTTCGATAAAGAGAGCTAATTCAGTTTCAATTGATCAAGGATGGACAGAAGCAGCTACACCCAAAGAAAGAACACTGGGAAATGAATGTAAACTGCTTGCATTTTTGTTTTTCTTCCCGGGTTATTTTTACCTTCTGAATCCAATTCTCCCTGTGCAACAAGAAAACTGTTCGGTTCTGCACACATATATTGTATCTAGGATATATTGTAACCTAAATAACATGTTAAGGCTTGCCATCTGGGGGAGGGGGTGCAGGAAGGGAGGGGGGAAAATTGGAACAAAAGTGAGTGCAAAGGATAATGCTGTAAAAAATTACCCTGGCATGGGTTCTGTCAATAAAAAGTTATTTTAAAAAATAAAAAATAAAATAAAATAACTATTGCTAACTGTATTTTCTCCCATTTATTTTATTCTTTCTTTCTTTTCACCCTGTTCCTCCTTAAAAGTCTTTTGGTACTGATCACTCCCTCCTCCAATATGCCTTCTCTTTTATCTCCTTACCCCACCTTCTTATATTCCATTTCCATTATCCCTTTATATTCAACTCACACCTGTGCCCTCTTTGTATATATACTCCTAACTGCCATAATAATGAGAAATTTCTAATGAATTACAGGTACAATCCTCCCATATAGAAATATGAACAGATGAAACTTAGTAATCCCTTATGGTATCAAAGCATGTGAATGGTACTAAATATTGAAACAAGACTGGCAATCAGATGTGCGAAAGTCAAGCCAAGATTAGGAACTGGAAAAAGGGGGAAGAAAAGGTATGAGTCAGGACAGGAACAGATCCTAAAAGTGTGTGCCAAGGGAAAAAAAAAAAAAAAAACTGGATCCCAGAAACCAAAGCATAAATTAAGACTTACTATATATACAGGTATGAGAAATCAAGAAATGAAAGTAGACTAGAAATACAAAAAATTAATAGCCAGAATCAAGTCTAGATATTATTTTTATTTTTTAAAAAATTCCTACAGTAGTTGTTTTATTAGGAACTTATTTCTTTGTTGTTGTTGTTGATAGTCCTTTATTCTTTAAATTATTTACAATTCTACAAAATGTTAGTAGGGCCCTGGTGACTAAATATTTTGAGCTTCACTGATTCAGGAAAAAAAAGCTATTTCTCCCAGTTTGGGCACTTTTGGTTGGCAACATTTCTTTCAGTACTTAATATGAAAGTGCAATTGTGCTTTACTTTTTAGATAAGAATACCCACAGGTGAAGTAATTATGATAACTGTTTTCATAATGTGGATAACTATTCACTGGAAACAAAAGTTGGCATGATTGAGAAACCAATTACTTTCCCACTGTCTTCTGTACAACTGTCAAACAATAACAATAGCTAGCACAAATGAAAATAGTAATAAAACAGTTGAGTTTTAACTGGTGTTTTGAGAAACAAATCACATTATATATCACTACAAATTATTTTTATTATATCAGCCTCAATTTTCTGAATTACTATTAAAATAGTAGGAATGCAATATTTATTAATGACAGAAAAGTGGTTAGAACCTGATCTTTTAAATATCCACTGGAGTCCCTATTTCTTTTTTTTTTTCTTTTTCATTTTTTGGAGTGCATATTTCAATCTAGATTAAAATAGGTATAAGTCTTTTTCTAATATAACTTTCTTTGGAAAGATAATTTAGATACTAGAAAGTATACTGGATTTGGAATTGATGACCTATGTGTGAGTCCTAACTCTGTTACTTAATACCTGTGTGATTTGGGGTGAAGTACATAATGTTTCTAGGCCTCAGTAGAGGCCTCTATAAATCTCTATAGAATGAATCTGGGGATAACAAGATGGCAGGAAATACAGAAATTAGTAATTTTAACCATAAAAATGAATGGGGTAAACTCCCACATAAAGTGGAGGCAGATAACAGACTGGATTAAAAGCCAGAATCGTACAATATGCTGTTTTACAGGAAACACACTTGAAGCAGGGCAATACATACAGAGTAAAGGTAACAGGCTGGAACAAAACCTACTATACTTCAAGTAAAGTCAAAAAATCAGGGATAGCCATTCTGATCTCAGTTCAAGCAAAAACAAAAATTGATCTAATTAAAAGAGATAAGGAAGGGCATCATATCTTGCTAAAGAGTAGCATAGTTAATAAAGCAATATCAACACTAAACATATAGGCACCAAGTGGTATAGCATCTAAATTCCTAAAGGAGAAGTTAAGAGAGCTGCAAGAAATAGACAGCAAAACTATAATGGTGGGAGATCTCAACCTTGCACTCTCAGAACATATATTAGGACATAAAGACCTCAAATTCAAATGTAGAAAGACAAATATAGTAAATGCATCCTTTTCAGATCACGATGCAATAAAAATTACATTCAATAAAAAGCCAGAGAAAAATAGACCAAAAAATAATTGGAAACTAAATAATCTCATCCTAAAGAAAGAATGGGTGAAATAGCAAATCATAGACACAATTAATAATTTCACCCACGAAATGACATAGCAAAATGTGTGGGATGCAGCCAAAGTGGTAGTTAGGGGAAATTTTATATCTCTAGAGGCCTACATGCATAAAATAGAGAAAGAGAAATCAATGAATTAGGCTTATAGCTAAATAAGCTAGAAAAAAGAGCAAATTAAAAACCCTCAATCAAACATTAAACTTGAAATTCTAAAAATAAAAGGAGAGATTAATAAAATTGAAAGTAAAAAAAAAAAAACTATTGAATTAATAAATAAAATTAAGTTGTTTCTATGAAAAAACCCAAAAAAGATAGATAAACCTTTGGTAAATTTGATTTGAAAAAGGAAAGAGAAAAATCAAATTAGTCTTAAAAATGAAAAGGGAGAACTTAACACTAATGAAGAGGAAATCAGAGCAATAATTAGGAGTTACTTTGCCCAACTTTATGCCAATAAATTTGATTACTTAAATGAAATTGATGAATACCTTCAAAAATATAGGTTGCCCAGACTAACAAAGAAAGAAGTAAATTGGTTAAATAGTCCCATTTTAGAAAAAAGAAGTTTGATTAGTTGACTTTTTAATTTCCTTCCTGTCCTAAATTTATAATGCTAAGGTTTTCTGATTTTCTCTCTTGGCGTGGATTTTCAGTCATTGTGACCAGTAGGCATCATAAAGACATTGGGACTTTCTGTTCAAAGTATAAATATAAGGAACATACAATTAATGTTGATTGTAAAATCAATAAAATCTGTTTATCTATCTTTTTATCTCCCTTTCTATGTTAGGATATATAAAACATAAATCTTAGAAGGAATTACTGCTATACCAAAGCATCTATGGCATTGTACCTGCAAAGTAGATTTGCAGTAGCTTAAAAAGAATTGTGAAAGTTACAAATTTAAAGCTATCTTTAAGGATATCTCCATTCCAAATGTTCACATTGACTGTTGTGCCCAATCTATGATAGAGGCTTCTAAGCACATATTGTTTTGCTGAGCCGCATTCAAACATATGATACATTCATCGCAACATAATGAGGTCATTTATTTTGGTCATTTTTTTTTTTTACTATGAAGGAGACCAAAGCACTATACCTTGTCTTTCTCCCTCTCTATCTTTCTGCCTCTCCCTTACTTTTCCTCTTCTTTGAAACCAAGTATTCTGTATTTACTGAATTCAGTTTTTGGAAAGCCTATATTACAAAGAAGGATTTTAACTGCTATATCAACAGCCTAGGGAAGAGAGAGTTAAGATCTTTTACCTTGTGTCATGACTCATGTCTCTAGGTTTCCAAAGGGGGGAGTAAAAATGTATTTGTTGTACAATATGAATCTGGCATAAGGCAGATATTTATTCTTACACATAAAAGGAAATCTAAATATGTAATGCTAACAAGCATACATTTAATAAAAATACACTTAAAACAGGATTTAACAACTTAACTTACAACTACAATAAAAATCACAATGAGGTTGATACTTAAATCTCACTAAAAATAAAGATGTTTGCAGAATTGCTAATTAGGCATTTTATATTATATCTTGGCTCTCTATTGCATACCTTATATTTTGTATATTATGACAAGCCAGCCCAGAAACTTTGACTTTTTTTTTTTTCTAGTGGTCTTCTCCTGTGAAGAAAACTCTGTGGAAGTCAGATAGATTCAACTTCATTCAATGGACCCAGAATCTATGAACTTTTCAAACTCACAATATTTTCTGTAAGCCTGGACACATTATATAGCAACTAAATCATTTCTGTGTTGGCTAGGAGCATACAGGGTGTTTATTATTTTTATACACAAATACTGAATCACAATGACTGTGGAATTCCCTGCAGTTTCCAAGCATATTCTGGATACATGCTGGATGGGATAACTTCTCTCTATAAGTTGCTTCATCCCTAGCATCCTTAGAGCAAAGAAATAATTAAATTTCAATTAAATAAGAGCCTCTGATCCTCTGCAGACTCATTCCTATGGGCCTCACAGGATCTTTTTCTAAAGTTATTGTAAAGTTTGAATTATTACTGCTTCTGACGCCACCTTAAACAGGAACCTGGATCTTTCATAAGAAGCTTATAGGAAGACAGAAAACTATACGAGAAGAACAAATAGAATCTTTCCTGAAATCTATTTGCTGATCACTGGCATCACTATTGAATCTAAGGGATTGTAGATTTTCAATTTTAGGTTTGGAGTTTTCTTCTGTTTTGTTTTCTGCATAAATTGGATGAGATTTATTCAGAGAAAACCTAGATGAGATTATGAAGGGTTGGACATGACTGAAATGACTGAACAACAATAAAATTGCTTAGACAACTCTTTATACTCTATGCTTTCAGAATACTCAACAAGTCCAAGAGCATTCTCAAAAAAAAAAGTGCTTATTCTAATTTAGTAACTAAAAAACCATTCAAAAGGGATCAACTGTCAATATTTTAATGATTATTGTACTTTTCATGCATTATTCATAACAATGGTATAGCAAATACTAAAATAAGCAGAATGAATAGGATCAAAGATTTAGAATTATTCTGGACATGAGATACAATCTTTCCTAATTTGATAATTTTACAAATGAGAAAACTAGAAGAGTTGGTAAATTGACTCCTCCATAGTTAGACAAGTATAAACTTTGAATGTCACCACCAAGTTTTAGGAAATTCTAATATACACACACACACACACACACACACATACATATACATACATACACATACATATACATACAAATATATACATATACACGCACACATACATATACATACACACACACACACACACACACATATATATATATATATATAAATGTAAATAGTCTTAGTAGCATTTCATTTTTCCCCATCAATTATATAACAAGAAAAAAAACAACATATTGTGGAATTCTGGTTTTTGACCCATTCTACTCTGCTGTCTTTTTATGGAAGAGTTAATCCCATTCTCATTCATATTTATGATTTCTACCTGTCTATTATCCTCTACTAAAGGCCTCTACTAAAAGCTTTAGCTTATCCATTTTATCTCCTGTTTCTCCTCTCCTTTTGCCCTTTCCCTCCTAATCAGTGTTTTCTTTCTGTCTACCACCTCCTCTGATCTGTTCTCCCCTCTGTTAATCAGTCCCTACTCTCTGATTTACTTTCTCTTCTCCCCTTGCAATTCCCTGTTGAGTAAGATAGATTTCTATATTCAATTTATTGTGTAATTTTTCCTTGTTTGAGTCAAATATTGGTGAGAGTAAGGTTCAAGCAATGTTCATTGCTTATACTCCTATCTTCTCCTCTACTATAATAGAATTTTTGTGACTTTTCATATGAAAACAATTTCCACCTTTCTATCTCTTCCTTCTGCATCTGGTATACTCCTCTTTCTCATTCCTTATTTTTTAATGTCATTCCTCAAATTCACCTTGGACTCATATTCTTTTTGTATATTTTTTCTAGGTGCACTATTAATGTAATTTTCATAAATTACAAGTATAATCTTCCTGTGTAGAGATGCAGAAAGTTTAGCTTTATAGAATCTGTTGTCTTTTCTTTTCCCTTATTCCTTATTAATATCCCTCTTGCATATTAATATTGCAGCTCAAATTTTGGTTTAGTTCTGATTTCCTCCTTATGAAAGCTTGAAATGTTTCTATTTCATTGAATAACTATTTCCCCCTGGCTGTATTAAGCTCAATTTTGTTGGGTTAGTCTTTCCTGGTTGTAGTCCTATATTTTTTCCCTTCCAGAATATCATGTTCCACGACCTCTGCTTCTTTAATGTTGCATCTGCCAGTTTCTATGTGTTATTGATTGCAATTCTGTGATATTTAAATTATTTCTTTTTAGCCACTTAAAATATTTTCCCCTTGACATTATAGTTCCAAAATTTGGCTGTAATATTCATTGGAGTTTTTATCTTTCCTGAGAAAGTTGACGCATTCTTTCAAAGCTTATTTTGTACTTTGGGTCCATGTTATCAGGACAGTTTTCCTTAATAATCTTTTTAAAGATACTCTTCATGTTTATGACTTTCAGGTAGTCCAGTGATTCTGATGTTGTCCCTCCTGTATCTATTTTCCAAATTAGTTGCTTTTCCCTTGAGATATTTTACATTTCTTTCATTTTTTTAACTTTTGAATTTATTTCATTGACTCTTGATATCACACAATCATTAGGTCCGACTTGCCCAGTTCAAGGTTTTAATGTGTTGATTTTACAAATAGCCTTTGTCCTTTTTCTTTCAATTTTGTACACTTTTACTCTTTAAGGTATGGTTTTCTTCAGTGGATTTTTGCAACTCCTTTCCTATGTGGCCAATTCTACTTTTTAAAAATAGTTTTATTTTAAGCAGTGTATTCTTTTTTTTTTTTTCATCATTCATTTCTTTTCACAATTTTTCTTCTACCTCTCTTATATGATATTTAAACTTTTGCAGCTCTTCTATGAATTCTTTGTTTTCTTGAGAGCAGTTTCCATTTTTCTTTGGGGATTTATATAGGTATTTTGTCACTGTTCTATTGTTCTGAATTTGTATCATTTAGTTTTCTAACATCATAATAATTATCTTTTTGTGTTTTGTCTTTTTTCCTTTCTTTTAAATCTGAGCTGTGCTTCTAGGGTGGAAAGAATGCCTCAAGATTTTTTTTTTTTTTTTTTTTTTTTTTTTTTTGGTGATACCTGGTTTACCTGGTGCTGCACTGTTATTGCCCAGATATTGCCTCTTGTGTCTGGTATTGGGTTAAGGGGATAATATAGGGAGACTCTAGAACTGCTGGAGGCTTTTGGGGTCTGGCAGATTTACTGCTACTCTTTTCGAGTCCAAGAGGTAGTGACTTCCTTCTACTGAGGTCCACTGAGGTATTTCTGCTTTTTCCCTCGGCTACACTGAAACATGTGGAAATCTGCACCTGCACACCCCAGCTGTACTGAATCCAAGAATCTGGAGTTCACAGGATTTCCTGGCTTTGCCAAGCCATATGTGGACATCCTGGTGTTGGTGATCACCAGGTCCACCACCCTGGGCCTCAAGATGTCCTGTTGGTTTGCTGCACTGGGTTTTCCTACCAGCTGGCTAGGAAACTTTTTCTCATGGACTGCATTCCTGCTTTTAACAGAGTGACAGGGAATTCTCTTGTTGATCTTCCAAGTTTCCTGGGCTAAATGATTATTTCACTCCATGTACATGCTGGTACCATTGCTTCAGAACCTATCTTGTGTACTATTTTATGATTGCTGAGTTGTAAACATGAGAGAGTTACAGTGATGTACTGCTTACTCTAATGTTTTGAAATTCTCATGATTTGAAAAGTAACTCATGTATCTTAAATACCAATAATGGATGCTCATTGCAGGATTTTTATGTGATTTTCTCCATTTTAATCAAGCTCTCCTACATAGTAGTGATACCAGTTTGCTTACAAGTGGGGAGTTTATCTCAAGATCAACTCAATTGATTTCAGATATAGTTAAAGGACTCAATGGCTAGAGGACTGGACCAGGAGTGAGAAAGACTTAATACTTATCTCAAGAGGTTTGTATAAGGATCAACTGAGACAATACTTGTAACGTGCTGAGCCCAGTATCTGATACTTAATGGACATTTCAATAAATGTTTATTCCTTTTCTCTGTTATTTCACATAAAAAAAAAAAAAAGATGGATTGTTGATCTGCTTTGTTAAAGAGTATTTTTATGTCATACTGATAAAATCATAAGTTCAGACACCCACTACACAAACTCCTGCAAGTAACCAATTTATTTTTTCCTTTGGATTGTATTTATTTCTTAAAGGCATACAAGTCATGTAAGCGCCAACAAACTGATGTGATCAAAAAATTATCTTCAAGGGGTAATAAGTGAAGGTACATATTTAGATAAGAAATGGAGGAAAGAATTTTTTTTGTATATTCCATATTTGAAAAAAAAACATCCTTCTGGAGAGAGAGACCACAGGCCCATAGTTAGCAATTCATATAGTAGGTAGCAGCAATTGAATCAACAGGCTGATTATTCTTCCCAGAAAACAGAGATACCTAAAAGCAACTGAAGCCTTTTACCTTTCCTGGCATGCAGCTCTGTTTATGAAAAAAATCTAGTGGACAGGATGAATTTTGACTTCTTAGAACTCTGAAACCTTGAGAAACTATGGCATCAACCTCTTTCTCTTAAATTGCCTTAGGCCACAAGTGCAGTTTAATTACTAAAGGTTTCTTTTCTAAGTAAAAATTTTGCCTGGAAGAGAAGAGATAATGAATTTGTGTTCTTCCTATTGGGAAGGTTAGAGGAAAGGAAAACTTGTGGATATTTGAGCTGCTAAATTCATGACTGAAAGATAACTATTCCCTTTTGACAATTGACAGATTGCTTTCAGGTTCAAAGAAAGTTTTAAATTCTGTTTGACATTTGTGCTTTTAAGGTTTTTGTTTTTAACTTTGCTGAGATAGAAAATCTAGGAGGATTGTGATCTTTCCTCCTAAAGCAAATCCTTCAGCTCCAAAAAGACGTTTTTTTTTTTTTTTTTTGGTGCTATGAGCATTTGTTCTCCTCCTACAAGAGGGAAGAGAGGAAACTTGGTGGGAACCTAAAATTCTAAGATAAAGTCATACTCAATGACTTCTGCTGAAAAACAAAAGCATGTAATTCTTATCACTATGAGTTTGACTAAAATGAATTTTATAGATGAATGTTACTTTCCTAATTATCTATTGCGGCTACTATATTTCACAAATGCGGTCTAGAGAATTAAAGTTATTTCTTCAAATCATGCAAATACCAAAGTGTGAACCCAACTCCTTTGAGAAAAATGTGGTATTTAACTTTTCTTAACTTACCTTATGTAACTGAAAAGTTTCTTAATATCTTTGGCCCTGAGTTTCCCCCATATAAAGAATAAGTATTAGAAGCAGATTTTTTTAAAACAAGATCCTTTCTACATGTAAATGGTATGTTTATAATACAAAATCAATTTCCCTTTACCTAACTAGTTATGTTGAATCCATTGCAATGGTTCTGTTTGGCATATTTGAATGATCAGTATAAAGCTTGGGGTCAACTCAGGAAATGTTCAAGTTTATTCCAAATGATGGGGTACAGGGGTGTTGAACTCTCAAACTAGATTTCCTTCACAAATGTGAAAAAGTAGCACCACACAGTCAATGTGGAGAAGTAAAAATAAATAGAACAGTGGCCTTTTGGGGACAACCAGAGATCTGAAGAAAGCTCTTGAATAGCCCATGTGAAGTATAAACAATTCCAATCTAGCTTCATTGAAACACCAAGTAGCTAGCCTTGGGGAATAACTGAATTTTGAAGTAAATTTGGTCCCAGAAATAATGTTTTTCACCTCTACAATATTGTTGGGAGTTGAACAACTGAGCAGGAAAATATTGAAGAAATCTTTGTTTTTCTCATCCCTGAATAAGAAGGAACCAGTATATATTTCAGAGATGAAGAAATAATATAGAGCAAGGGGTATTGTGCCACAGTTTCCTAATTGCCCTGCTTCAGTTTCCCTAAATTTTCCTACCTCAGTTCCTTGAATTGTTCTGCCTCAATTCCCCTGGTTGAAACTCCCCTTCCTGATTATTAGAACAGCTATAACTCAGGGCTGACTATTCTAAAGTTATAAACTATAAATGTATAATCCCAGATAAAGGGGAGTTCAGACATTCTGGCTCCTCAGTCCTCCTAAATTATGAAGAATTTATGGTTCTACCCCCACCCTGTCAGAAATGAATTGATGGTCTGTCCTTGAAAATTCCCGCCATTTACCTATGTTTAGCCTCTACCCCCTTGCCTACCCTGACCTATGGAAACATATATAATTCATTGGAATCTCACATATGATGGAGGATACTTTGAGACAAAAGTCTAATTGAGCCCTGGAGGCAGAATGGATTCTTCTCTGTCTCCAGATTCTCTCTCCCACTCAGAAATCCAAATAAAATATTAAAAACTCTCTAATCTCTAGCTTGTCGCCATTTCTCCAGGATTACCTTTTGGAAGCCCCAAGGAGATAAGAGTGTGGGATTAGAGATTAGAGATCTTCAGGTCTCTGCCTTGGGACTTGAGGTAGCTGAGGTCTGGGCTCTTTGTTTGGAAAAGGCTGGAGTACTCCATAGTTTCCCAGAAGAAAGCAGTTTTCCATCTTCAAAGAGGCTTGTTGGTGGACACCTTCATTTTGGCCACAGGAGAAGAAATCTGGGTGTTTTAGGATACAGTCTGGTCTGTTTACCTGTTTTGTCTGTCTGTGCTAGCATCTGGACTCTCCGAAAAATAAGACGTTGACAGATGTTAATTTCTGAGAACAGTACCCACTAGACGCAGTGTGGTATTATCTGAATGTCTTTTAAGACATATATCTGGTCTGAATATTATTCAGACATTAAATCTGGCTGGGTGCTCTGGCACTATCTGGTTTTGAGTGTTTTTTGGCACTATCTGGTTATCTCTGGGCATTCTCTGTGAAGGCAGAGAAATGCACCAAACTGGAGCTTGGAAGCCTATTTAAAAAGGCTCACATTTGATGTGGATTCTTTGAGACAAAAGTCTAATTTAGCCCTGGATGCAGACTAGAACTGGTCTGAATCATCTCATTGTTGAAAAGATTCAAGACCATCAAAATTGATCATAATATAATCTTGTGGTTGCTATGTGCAATGATCTACTGATTTTGCTCATTTCAGTTTGCATCAGTTCATGTAGATCTTTCCAGGCCTCTCTGAAATCATCCTTCTGATCATTTCTTATAAAGCAATAATATTCCATACCCTTCATATACCATAATTTATTCAGTCATATTCAAATGATGGGCATCCACTCAAGTTTCCACTTCCTGCCACTACAAAAAGGGCTGCCACAAACATTTTTGTACATGTGGATCCCTTTCCCTCCTTTAACATTTCTTTGGGATACAAATCCAATAGAAACAGTTCTAGGTCAAAGGATATGGACAGTTTCATAAGTTTTTCAATGTAGTTTCAAACTGCTCTCCAGAAGGGCTGGATGTATTCACAGCTCCACCATTGATGTATGTGTCCCAGTTTTCCCACATATCTTCCAACATTCACCATTATCTTTTCCTGTCATTTTAGTCAATCTGAAAGGTGTGTAAGGAAACTTCAGAATTGTCTTAATTTGCATTTTTCTGATCAATAGTGATTTAGAGCACCTTTTCATATGAGTAGAAATGGTTTTAATTTTTCACCTGAAAATTACTTGTTCCTATCAAGTGACCATGTATCAATTGGAGAATGACTTGACTTCTTATAAATTTGAGTCAATCCTCTATATATTTTAGAAATGAGACCTTTATCAGAATCTTAAATGTAAAAATGTTTTCCCAATTTATTGTTTCCCTTCTAAGTTGCACATTAGGTTTTTTGTACAAAGACTTTTTAACTTAATGTAATTAGCATTATCTGTTTTTTGTAAATAATGATCTCCAGACCTTCTTTGGCCACAAATTCCTTTCTTTTCCACAGATCTGAGAGGTCAACTATCCTGTGTTCTTCAAATCTGTTTATAATATCATTCTTTATGTCTAAATCATGAACCCATTTTAATATTATCTTGGTATATGATGTTGGGAGATGGTCAATGCCTAGATTCTACCATACTCATTTCCAATTTTCCCAGCAGTTTTTGTCAAATAGTGAATTCATATCCCAAAAGCTGGCATTTTGAGAGTTTGTCAAACACTGCATTACTATAGTCATTGACTATTTTGTCCTGTGACCCTAACCTATTCCTCCAATCAACTATTCTGTTTCTCAGCTAGTGTCAAATGGTTTTGATGACTGCTGCTTTAAATTTAATTTTAGATCTGGCACAGCTAGGCCACCTTCATTTGAATTTTTTCATTAATTACCTTGAAATTCTTGACCTTTTGTTCTTCCAGATCCGACTTGCCTATTATTTTTTCTAGATTTGTATAATAATTTCTTGGGAGTTTGATTGGCCTGGCACTGAACAAGTAGATTAATTTAGGTAGTATTGTCATTTTCATATTAGCTCGGACTCTCCATGAGCACTTGCTACTTTTCCAGTTGATTAGAACTGACTCTCTTTGCTTGGAAAGTGTTTTGCAGTTGTAATCATATAGTTACTGACTTTGTCTTGACAGGTAGAATCCCAAACATTTTATGTTATCAACAGTTATTTTGAATGGAAATTCTCTTTGTTTATCTTGCTATTGGACTTTGTTGGTAATATATAAATATACTGATGATTTATGTGGATTTATTTTCTATCCTGTAACTTTGCTAAAGTTATGAGTTATTTCTAGTAGTTTTTTCTTTGATTTTCTAGGGTTCTTTAACTATACCATCATATCATCTGCAAAGAGTGATAATTTGGTTTCCTCATTACTTTCTCTAATTCCTTTAATCTCTTTTCATCCCTTATTGCCAAAGCTAGCATTTCTAATACAATATTGAATAGTAATGGTGATAGTGGGCAACCTTGTTTCACTCCTGATCTTATTAGAAATGGTTCCAGTTTATCCCCATTACATATGATGCTTGCTGATGGTTTTAAATAAATGTTACTAATCATTTTAAGGAAAACTACATTTATTCCTATATTTTTTTGTGTTTTTAATAGGAATGGATCTTGGAGTTTATCAAATGCCTTTTCTGTATCAATTGAGATAATCATACAATTTTTGTTAGTTTGGTAACTAGTGGCTGCTAGTTGTTATGGGAGCCAATTGCTAGTGGCTGCTGAGGATCTAATTCTTTCCAGCAGAATACATCCTTTTATGTGAGAGGATGATAATGATACAAAGAGACTGAGAGGCAACATCTGCATTAGTAAAGGCTGATTTCCAATTCCTTTAAGTATGTGATGATTCACAGCTATGGGGGCTTCCAGAGAATAGACTTACTATGGTACAATCTTCTTTAGTCCTTCACAAGATTTTTGGGTTTGGCACAGATGTGGTTCTTAACACTTAATATTAAACCAGCCCTGCATTGCTGGTATAAATCCTAGTTCATCATATTGTATCCTGGAGATGACTTTCTGTATTCTCTGCTAATATTTTATTTAAGATGTTTGTATCAATATTTATTAGGGAAATTGGTGCATAACATTTTTTCTCTGTTTTCACCCTACCTGGTTTATGTATCAGCCTAATACCATATGACCATATCTGTGTCATAAATGGAATTTGGTAGGACTCATTCTTTTCCTATTTTTCGAAGAGTTTGTATGGTATTGAATTTAATTGTTCTTTAAATGTTTGGTAGAATTCACATGTAAATCCGTCTGGCTCTGAAAATTTTTTCTGAGGGCATTGATTAATAGCTTGTTTGATTTCTTTTTCTAAAATGGGACTATTTAAGTAATTTATTTCCTCTCCTTTTAATCTGAGCAATCTATATCTTTATGGGTATTCATCCATTTCACTTATATTATCGTATTTATTGACATAAACTTGGGCAAAATAACTCCTAATTAATGCTCTAATTTCTTCTTTATTGGAGAAAATTTTCCCCTTTCATTTTTGAGACTAATAATTTGATTTTCTTCTTTTCTTTTTCTAATTAAATTAACTAAAAATTTATCTACTGTGTTGGTTTTTTAAAAAAAAATTCTTAGTTTTATTTATGTCAATAATTTTTTTATTTTCAACTTTATTAATTTCCCCTTTTATTTTCAGAATTTCAAATATGGTATTTACTTGGGGGGGGTAATTTTTTTTTCTAGCTTTTTTTGTTGCAAGCCCAATTCATTGATCTTCTTTTTCTCTATTTTATGCATGTAAGCATCTTAGGGATATAAAATTCCCCTTAATAACTGATTTGGCTGCGTCCTATAAATTTTGATATGTTGTCTCATTGTTGTCTTTCTCTTGGTTGGAATTATTGATTGTGTCTATAATTTTTCATTTCTCTCACTTATTCATTAAGATTAGATTATTTAGTTTCCAATTAAATTTTGGTCTTTTTTCCTCTGGACTTTTTTTGTATGTAATTTTTATTGTATTATGATCTGAGAAAAATGCATTTACTATTTCTATCTTTCTATTTGATTTTTGAAGGTTTTTTTGCCCTAATAAATGGTTAATTTTTGCATAAGTTCCATGTATTGCCTTGTAAAAAGTGTGTTACTTTCAATTTTTTCCAAAAGTCTACCATCCTTAACTTTTCTAGGATTCTATTTATCTCCTTAACTTCTCTCTTACTTATTTTGTGCTTTAGTTTCTTTCTTACTTATTCTGTGCTTCAATTTATCTAATTCTGAGAGATCAAGGTTGAGATTCCCCACTAGTATAGTTTTGCTGTCTAATTAGTCTTGCAGCTCTCTTATCTTCTCCTCTGGGAATTTGTTTGCTATACCACTTGATGAATATATGTTTAGTATTGATATGACTTCAATATCTTTGATATTTTTTGATAGGATGTGGTTTCCTTCCTTATCTCTTTTAATTAGATCTTGTTTTGCTTTTGCTTGATCTGTGATCAAGATTTCTCCTTCAACTTTTTTTTTTTTTTTTTAACCTCAGCTGAAACATAATAGATTCTGTTCCAGCCTTTTACCTTTATTCTAAATGTATCATTCTGCTTTAAATGAGTTTCTTGAAAACAAAAAAAAAAATGTAGAGTTCTGGCTTTTAATCTGGTCTGGCTTAATCTGGCTTTTAATCTTGCTCCTATTTTATGGAAGAGTACATCCCATTCCCATTCACTGATAAAATTACTATCTCTGTATTTCCTGACATCTTGTTTAATCCATTATTGTTTCCCTTTACCCCTTTCTCTCCTCCCCAGTATTTT
Organism: Antechinus flavipes; assembly: GCF_016432865.1. NCBI lineage: Eukaryota > Metazoa > Chordata > Mammalia > Dasyuromorphia > Dasyuridae > Antechinus > Antechinus flavipes. Next base: position 399,255,405 of record NC_067398.1, read on the forward strand.
GTCTCTGTTCACCCCTCTCTCAAATAGCTCTCTCTCTTTGCAGTCCTCCCTTTATTATACCTTTCCCTTCTACTTGTCTTCTTCCTATTTGTCTCCCTGCCTCCTTTCCCCCTTCTCTTCCTACTTCCATAAAGGATGAAATAATCTCTGTGAACCTAAATATCTCTGATATTTTCTCTTTCAACCAAAGCTGATGAAAGTAATATTCACAGAATGATCATCCATCTCTCCCTTTTCCCTCAATTGCAATAGGTCTTTTTTTGCCTCCTCATGATTTGTAGTTTATTAAATTTTAACTCATTTGCCCTCTTCTTCCAGCAGAATCACCTTTCCTTGTCTACTTTATTTTTTCAGCAATGACAAAAATATCGAATTATATCTGCCCTTTAAGTATCCCCATTACAGATATACCAATCTTAAGAGTTAAATATATCATATTTCCCACAAAGGGACATAAGCTTTTTAACTTTTGAGAGAAAGTTATTTTTTCTTTCCTTTTTACCTTTTTATACCTCTCTTGAGTTTTGTAATTAAAGATCAAATTTTCTTTTTTTTAAATTTTTAATAACTTTTTATTTACGAGTTATATTCATGGGTAATTTTACAGCATTGACAATTGCCAAATCTTTTGTTCTTATTTTTCCCCTCCTTCTCCCCACCCCCTCCTTTAGGTGGCAGGATGACCAACACATGTTAAATATGTTAAAGTATAAATTAAATACAAAATAAGTATACATGTCCAAACCATTATTTTGCTGTACAAAAAGAATCGGACTCTGAAATATTGTACAATTAGCTTGTGAAGAAAATCAAAAATGCAGGTGGGCAAAAATATAGGGATTGGGAATTCTATGTAATGGTTCTTAGTCATCTCCCAGAGTTCTTTTGCTAAGTGTAGCTGGTTTAGTTCATTACTGCTCCATTGGAACTGATTTGGTTCATCTCATTGCTGAGGATGGCCAGGTCCATCAGAATTGATCATCATATAGTATTATTGTTGAAGTATATAATGATCTTCTGGTCCTGCTCATTTCATTCAGCATCAGTTCGCGTAAGTCTCTCCAGGCCTTACTGAAATCATGCTGTTGGTCATTTCTTATCAAATAATAATATTTCATAATATTCTTATACCACAATTTTTTCAGCCACTCTCCAATTGATGGGCCCTCAGTTTCCAGTTTCTGGCCACTAAAAAGAGGGCTGTCACAAACATTCTTACACATAGAGGTTCCTTTCCCTTCTTTATAATCTCTTTGGGGTATAAGCCCAGTAGTAACACTGCTGGATCAAAGGGTATGCACAGTTGGGTAACTTTTTGAGCATAGTCCCAAATTGCTCTCCAGAATGGTTGGATGTATTCACAATTCCATCAACAATGTGTCCCTGTTTTCCCACATCCCCTCCAACATTCCACATTATCTTTCCCTGTCATTCTTGCCAATCTGACAGGTGTGTAGTGGTATCTCAGAGTTGTCTTAATTTGCATTTCTCTGATTAATAATGACTCGGAGCATCTTTTCATATGGCTAGAAATAGTTTCAATTTCTTCATATGAGAATTGTTTATGAAGATCAAATTTTCTATTCAGCTCTGGTTTTTCATCAGAAAAAAATTTAATCCACCTATTTCATTTAATATACATCTTTTTTTTCTGAAAGATGATGCTCAATTTTGCTGGTTAATTGATTTTTTGGCTGCAATCTAAATTACTTTGCCTTTTGAGATATCAGATTCCATGTTTTTTAATCTTTTGAAATGGAAGCTGCTAGGTCTTAGGTAATCCTGATTGTGGTTCCTCAATATTTGAATTGTTTCCTTCTAGCTGCTTGCAATATTTTCTCCTTGATTTGATAATTCTTAAATTTAGTGATGATGTTCCTTAAAGTTTTCATTGTGGGGTCTCTTTCAGGAGGTGATTGGTGAATTCTTTTAATGGCTATTTTACCCTCTGATTCTAGGACATCTGGGCTGTTTTCCTTGATGATTTCCTGAATGATAATGTCTAGGCTCTTTTTTTAATCATGGTTTTCAGGAAGTCCAATAATTCAGAGATTGTCTCTCTTAGATCTATTTTCCAGATCATTTTTTTCCAATGAGGTATTCATATTTTCTTCTATTTTTTCACCTTTTTTTGTTTTGTTTGACTGATTCTTGAAGTCAAACTTAAAGATCTTAACAAAATTTCTTCTTGAAAATTAGAATTGGGCAAAGGGAAGCCAATGAAATTATAAGAGCCCAAGAAATAATAAAACAAAATATTAAAAATTCCAAGGAGAAAATACCATAAGCAACAAGAAAAAACAATTCAATTATGACAGAGTCAAAATTAGAATCAGAAAAAGACCTAATAATGGCTACATTAAAAGACTGAAGGACTTGGATCACTATATATTGAAGAGCAAAAGAATTTAGGCATATGAAAGAAGATACTATCCATCTTTAGATAAACAGGACAAGTGTAAATAAGCATAGTAAGGTCTTAAATCTATATCAATGTATATGTATATGTATGTATGATTATAGATATCTATATTTGTGTATTTCTATGTATGTATGCATGTCTATGTGCATATGCCTATATATGTGTGTATGTTTATATACATTGTAGCCAAAAAGACCTTAGGATAGATAGATAGATAGATCTATCTCCATCTTTATATAGAATTATATCCATTTAATTTTAGCTTTCTTGAGGAGATGGAAAGAAGTGCAAAAAATAAAGTAAAATACAGATCAGAGAACAAAATAAAACCTGCAAAGAAGGAAAGAAAAGATGAATATCTCTGACCACAATGTATAATATTTGTGTATAGGTTTTCTTAAAATGGAAAATTATTGTTTTTTTATCTTGAATTATTTTTTATGCCCTGCTGTGCTCATGGCAATATTTACTTGCTTGTTTTTGCTTTTTTATTTTGTATTTAAGTTTAAATAAGTTAAAAAAAAAAACAAAACCAACACCATAGGACTTCATGAAGTCATAATAGCATTAATATTTTTATATAGTTTATATATTTATTTATTTTTATCAGATTATTGTTATGATATACCAAACACGGGATTTCTTCCACTTAATAGGCATGGGACCTTGACAAAAGCACCTATTTGAATTTCTTTCTTTTTTTTTTTTTTTGACTATAAAATAGAAAGCATGAAATTTGTACAATTTATCTCACAGAGTTTTAAACAACAGCATTCTATTTTTAGACGTAAAAAATAATTGAGTACTCTATATAGTCTAACAGCTCATAGTAGGCCCAGGGAGAAGTTAATTGATTTGCCTAAGATTACCTAGACACTAAATATCAGAAATAATATTCAAATCAAGATTTTCTGACTCCAAGACTAGTATTTTTCCCACTTCATCATTCTTGACTTGAAAGAAATACTTTAATGTATGCAAAGTTCTTTGTAAATCCTTACTTGTTGTAGTTTATTTACTATTACAGACTGCCTAATAAACTCATTAGTTTTGAAAAAATATGGCACTCAAATAATAAAGGGGAACATCAACTGACAATGAAGTTAGATGAGGTTTGTGTATCATCTTTTTTTATTAACTACCTAGGTGATATATAAATAGTAGTAAATTCCAATAAAATTTGAGTGAAGCCAAAATACAAGTTGGGTGGATCCAATATAAGTCCTATGTGTGGTACTCCAAATCAAGAATGCCTTAGATAGATCCAGGACCTGAAACAACTGAAAATACCTTGTAGCCATCTCTAATATTTCTAAATAGTTACTAGGATCAGGCAACATTCTGGTTGCAGAAAAACAATCACATAAAATTAAAATTTCCTAAAAAAAATAATAATAAATTCCTGTAGTCATCAACTAAAAAAAAAAGGAATCTAAAATGTTAGAATACAGGTGAAGTGGTTTATACTAACATTGAAGAAAAAAAGAAATCACATTCCATGGAAATATTTACAGCTTAGTTCCATTTCTAACTCTTTGATCCTGCTGCCAAATCTAGGAATGCTCTTAGTACTTTAAATAAAGCAATGATGCATGTAATCTCCCACTACCTACCTTATTATAAAAAGACATTTTCCATGGCAGTCATGTCTCTCCACTTGGAAAAAAGAATAAATATTTGTTGAATATGTTTTTTTCTGTTTCTTTTGTCTCAGAGACAAAACATAAAGTATAAAGATAAAATTGCAATATCTCCATCCTGACATAGACCTATTCAAGTGAGCTTCTATACATATGAAAAGCTTGCCTAAATACTCACCTCACCTACATTTCTCAAAAAAAAAGGGTAGATAAAAAAAAAGTTGGAAGATTTTAATTTGATAAGCATTGTGTCATAAAAAAAATTTAAATGATCATTGATGACATAAAAAATAAATTTACAGTTCACATTCCTCAGATTTTACATTAAGTGTCTGATAGAAGTATTAACAATATATACCCTTTATATAGTACTTTAAGCTTTGCAAAGTGCTTTTCAAATATTGTTCCATTATATCCTCACTGTAAGACTGTTAACAAGAGTATTTGAAAAGAACTTTATACATATATAACATAACATATATTAATATATAATAAAATATGTAAACTATATAAGCAACACACATGCACACACACACACACTCACACATTCACACACACACACTCTAATAATTTCCTTTTTAAAGATAAAGAAAGCAGGTAGACAGAGGTTAAATGACTCTTCCAGAATCATACACCTAGTCTGAGGACAAATTTGAACTCAGATCTTCCTAACTCCAGATGTAATTTTCTATCCATTGTACAAGTTTTGCTAGTGTAGTGCTTTGTTTTCAAAATGATGGATTTAGATTTGAATATATAACTAACACAAAAATTGTTGAAAGATTTATTGATAGCTACTGCTGCCAATCATATTTTTTAGTGCTTAGTGGTATTTCAATAATCCCTTCATTGTTTGTTGTGCAAAGACCCAAACAAA